>NW_027551573.1:1104735-1130332 GCF_008692635.1 Crocuta crocuta
GAGGCAATGTGGGATTGAGGATTCAGGGAGCCGGTGCCGTCCAAAACTAAAGCCTGCAGGAAACTACAACTCCCAGCGTCTCCCGCGGCTCGCCTGAGCCCTGGCCGTCATGTGACTACGGCTCACGTGTCTCTGCAGCCGGCTCGGGTGGGAAGCACCTTAGGTAGGTGGTTGGAGGGGAGGCGGTGGAGGCGGCGGAGGGTAGGGGCGTTAAGTCTCGAACCCCCGCTGTCGCAGAGCCCTGCCCACTCCCTGCAGCGCTCCGAAGCCCGGCGCTCTGGGTCCCCCGCCAGCCCTCAAGAGGACCGGCTTTGCCGCGCGGTAGCTCGGACTGTTTCCATCTAGTGCTAGGCCCGGATCCAGTACTGGAGCGCCTTCCTAGCTTACCTCACAGCAGCCCACTCGCCTCGCTTCGGGCCTGGGGATCTTCCCCTCCGCGCCGGGTGCGCCCTAACCCACCTCCCAGGACAGCCCATCCTGCGTATTTCTGGGATCCAGCCCCAGACTGGACGGGGAACCCGCTCCGGTTGGGATCTGAGGGGGCCTACGGCAATGGTTACAGCTCTGGCCTGAGCCTGTGGACATCAGCCCTCTGGTTATGCCGACTATCTGCTATGACATTAGTCTAGCTTCTTTCCTTCCCTGAGCCTGTTCCCCTAACTGGTCTGGTGCTCCATTATTGAGTTAGCGTCAGAGCTGCTGACGTTCTGCTGAGCAGTGCAAAACAGCTCAAACTCTTCTCTCCGCTGACAGCAGAATTTAGATAAAGTCTTGAGAAGGAAGAAATTGGGGCCAGAGAGGAAAGTGAGGAAAATCAGATCCCAGATCTTCGGAAAGAAGGCACTTTAAGGAGCAACACACCCTCCACCATAGCCCATCAAGCGGAAGGGTAAGGTAAGGTGTGGGTAATGGTACGGGGGACTTCAGAGGGAGAGCTGAGAGAGCTTGGACCAGTGCAGAGTCCTCTGAGATGTGAGCAGGGTGGAGGAGGGGATCTCACAGCTCTGGGAGCAGTGACTTTGCAGGGCTCTTTCTTGAGCTATGCTGGGAACCTGGAAGCCCAGAACTCTCTCTGCCTCCACTACTCACAGATTTGATTTTTTTTTTTTCCTGTGCTACTGGATGAGTAACAGGTTGCGTAAGAGGAAGCACTGTGGCATCTGATCTTTCTGGACTTGGAGCCAGCAGAGAGATATTTACTCTAGAGCTGTGTCCCTTGGTTGCATGCTTGGTGACAGATGTCTGAGAGCATACAGACTCTCGTTTTTCCCTCTCATGAGTGTACCGTTTCCACCTTTGTTCAGCCATCACTAGGAGAAGCAATGAGAAGCATCCAACTACTCAAAGGGGATCTCATTAGCCATTCTAAACCCCTCAGTGTGCTGAGAGCATCAGAGGGATGCTTCTCTGATAGGTAGCGGTTAGGTCAGTCACGAGGGAGGAGAGTGAGAGTTAGCCTTGAATTTTCAAGGCCTTCGAAAGCTACACAGAATTTAGACTCTGGGCCAGAGTACAGTACATTGGACTGTAATACATTGAAATACCCACACTTCTAGGTGAAGGCTGCTCTTGTGACCCTGTTGTGTGGAAACAGGCTGGGAGGCCAGATAGATTTAGATCCAAATCCTGCTCTGCCTCTTGCTAGTATATGACCCTGGTTCAATGGTATGATCTCCCTGAACCTTAAGACCACTGTGATAAGGTTCAGATAAGGACCATTCAGATAAGGAATGAATGAGATAAGATCCGCCAAGGTACTCCCGCCCAACTGGAGTGTAGCCTCTCTTCAGTGATATGCTAGTATTCCTCTCTCTTATGTTTAGATCTTATTTACCTATGCGTCTCTAAGCCTGAAGCAGGCAGGATTTGCATCAGATATATCTCTGTCTCTGCCACCCTACACTGTGGCATCCAAATGCACTGTTCTGCATAGAGGCACACTTGGATTTGAATCTCAACTATCTGACCTTGGGAATGTTTCAGCATTCTCTGCCCATCTCAGGATAACAGTAGTACCCATCTCTCCCCTCTAGGCTGCGAAGAGCCGGAGCTCACAGGTCTCCTAGGATAACAGTCCCAAACAGGCTGGTGCCACCCTCCAGCTGCCCAGGGGATGTGGCTGTGAGGCAGAATCCACAGACCCCGTGGGAAGAGGGCTCCGAGGGCCATGGCCCAGGTCAGCATCAACAATGACCTCGGCGAGTGGGGCTTGAGCACAGACTCCGGGGAGCGGGCCCGTCTGCTGCAGAGTCCCTGCGTGGACACAGCCCCCAAGAGTGAAGGGGAGGCCTCTCCTGAGGGTCTGGGCAGAGGCACTACTTCCACAATTGGGGCCATCTTCATCGTCGTCAATGCCTGCCTAGGTGCAGGGCTGCTCAATTTCCCGGCAGCCTTCAGCACAGCAGGGGGCGTCGCAGCGGGCATCACACTGCAGATGGTGAGTGCACTGTCCGGAAGGGCAGAAATGCAGTCCAGGTGTTGGGTCTGGACTCTTTACCTTAGAAGGGAGGCTTTGCATCAGGGATAGTCAGTCAGTGACACAGGCTACCACTGCCCCCACCCTCACACTTGGCAGACATTATTAATCTATCCCAGCATTCTTCCCTCTGAGCCCACATGAGGCTTCAGAAGGCTTCCCAGCAGCCGGGGAAGTTTGGACAACTGTATATTTAATAATCTTGTAGTTAATGTTTAATGAGTGGGCCCTTATCTTTTAGAACTACATGCTGAAATATTTACTGGTGAAATGACTTGATAGCTTGTATTTCCTTCAACATAATCCAGAGTGGGAGAGGGAGGCAAGATGGACCATGAGTTGATTATTTTTGAAGCTGAGTGATGGGTGCATGGGGGTTCATGATACCATCTTGTTTACTCTTGCATATGTTTGAAATTTTCCACAAAACCTCTTCTGTTTTTAAAGAAAGTCTCAACTCGGCAGCCTCCAGCAATCTGGTAAAGTTGCCTGCAAGATGAGATTTATTTACCAAACCGGCTTTGGGCATTGGCCTAATAAACGCTGAGCAACGGCAGGCTGCGCTTTGCTGCCAGGCCTGTCGCACACCCTGTGGCTCTGTCCTGCCTGCAGGGCATGCTGGTCTTCATCATCAGCGGCCTAGTCATCCTGGCCTACTGCTCCCAGGCCAGCAATGAGAGGACCTACCAGGAGGTGGTGTGGGCCGTGTGTGGCAAGCTGACGGGAGTGCTGTGTGAGGTCACCATCGCCATCTACACTTTTGGCACCTGCATCGCCTTCCTCATCATCATCGGAGACCAACAAGACAAGAGTGAGGTTCCCCCGCAGTACCTGCTTCATCCTTCCCCCTCGGCCCTGGGGGTCCTGCGTGGAGGGAATGGGCATGAACACTTGCCCAAGGCCTAGCCTGAGTCCAGCATTCTTCTGCGAATCCCCCCTCCTGGCCGCTGAGCCCATTAGACAGATGGAGGCCCTGAGGCTCCACAGAGCAGAAGGGCCACAGCCTTGCAGGAGCCTGGCATGACACTCCCTTCTTCCTCCCTCCCTGTGCAGTTATAGCTGTGATGGCAAAGGAGCCTGAGGGGGCCGGCAGCAGCTCCTGGTACACAGACCGGAAGTTCACTATCAGCCTCACTGCCTTCCTCTTCATCCTGCCCCTTTCCATCCCCAGAGAGATCGGCTTTCAGAAATACGCCAGGTTCGGAGGCCCCACCCCAACCCAAGCCAGACAGAAGCCCTAATCACAGACAGCTAAAGAGCCAGGCACTGCTGGAGAACCCTCTCCTGGGGCAGCAAAAGTGGGCAAGGCAGGCTGGACCATGGCTCGCAAGGCTCCCAGCCTAAGATTTCCTTTTGTGTCTGCATCAAGGGAGACAGTGGCCCTTTGCACCAGTGAGAGATTCTGTTCCAATGTCCTTGTCAAAGAAGAGACAGGTGATAATCAGGAGTCCAAAGGCAGCTTCTGGGCTAGGGCCTTGGCTTTCCCAGGGAGGATGGGATTTTTGATCATTTGGAATTGTCAAGCATGGCTCCATCTTCCATGCAGCTTAGTTTGAAGGGAGAGGACTGGCTTCCTGGCTCAGGAGCTGAAAACCTGTGTAATTCTGAGCCGTTTCCTGTGATCCATAATTGACAGAGTCACACTCAGCTGTTTCCAAGGTCCCCTTTAATGTTGACATCCCAGTACATGAATCTTCAACCCTTTTACCTCCGGTGTCTCCTAGTAATCAAAGGCCCTGCTTGCCGCAGCCACCAAGTGGGGGCTCCACTGATGGAAGAAACACATTTGCTTTAAGCCCAGACCTCTGAGCCGTGGAGCTGAACCAGGGCATTTCCTAATGGTCAGAAATGTTAGTCTGGTCCCCTCTTGGGGTCCAGCTCCCTCCATGCGGTGACTGATTTCTTTAAAACTTTTTTTTTTTAAGTTTATTTAAGTAATCTATACACGCAACTTGGGGCTCAAACTCATGACCCCAAGATCCAGAGTCCCATGCTTTTCTGACTGAGCCAGCCAGGCGCCCCTCTAAAGCTTATGTTTCATGCACTGTTCGAGGGTTTGTTTGGAATGGTCTCCCAGTGCTGCGGGTGGATAACCCCTGGGGTGGAGTCAGAGAGAGGGCAGCCGGGGCTGGGGAAGAGGAAACTCAAACCATTCTTTCTGGCAGCTTCTTGAGCGTCGTGGGCACCTGGTATGTCACTGCCATCATCATCATCAAATATATCTGGCCAGATAAAGAGATGACCCCAGGGGACATCCTGACTAGGTGGGTAAGAGCCCTGAGGAATGCACTGCTTGGGCTCCAGGAGGTGCTGGGTCAGACATCTAAAGGCCATAGAGGTACTCTGCTTAAAGCCTATTGGCTCACCACACTTGACTTGTTGGTCATTGGAGGAAGGAGGCAAGAGTGAGAACCAATATCCAGCATCTAACCAACGAGCCATCGTGAGACTCAGCCTTGAGTTATGGAGACTGCCAGGGTAGAATTGCACAACTCTGCAACTTTTAAGTCTCCTGTTTTTGAAAGAAAAAGGAAAGCAAAAGCTCCAGTGCAGGAACCAGAAATTCTGGATTTGGGTCCCAGGAGGGTCTTCCAGTGCCTCAGTTTACTGACCTGTGAAATGGAGAGGTGCCCTCTCCCTCTCCCTGTTTCCAGACTTACGGGGGTTGAGTGTGTAGAATAGTGGTTGGAGGAGGCCATGTCGGTCTGAGTGAAGAGTAAGGACACGGGGCGGTTGGTGGCTCTGTGGGATTCACAGGCAGCAGACTCTTCTGTGTTTGTCCACAGGCCAGCCTCCTGGGTCGCCGTGTTCAATGCTATGCCCACCATCTGCTTCGGATTTCAGGTGCCAGTTGCAAGGTTCCTATTGTCCTCTTAGCTCACTCCCCACCGTGGGTGGGAACCCACATTGCAGGGGGGGGATGGGGACATCCTGGGAGGAAAGACAGGTCAGAGCACTGGGACTTGTCCCTGGGGCCTTGGTCCCCAAACTGCCTCCCTCTGGAAACTGGGAAGGGGTCACTTCCTCACCATAACTGTGACCTTCACCCTAACAGTGCCACGTGAGCAGTGTGCCAGTCTTCAACAGCATGCGGCAGCCCAAGGTGAAGACCTGGGGTGGGGTGGTGACAGCCGCCATGGTCATAGCCCTCGCTGTCTACATGGGCACGGGTGAGTGCTCCCCTCTGACAGCTGGGCTTGGAGTGCTCCCACTTTCTGTCTTTGTCTCCAAGTCCTCTGGCCCAGCTTTCCTGGGGACAGCCCTGCATTCCCAGCATATCAAACATTTGGGTCAGCATTGGCTTGAACCTGGGCTGCCTTGGGCCTTCTCCCACCCAAATGAGAGAGACATATTCATCTGTTCGCTTGGCAGCACTCAGTCGGTGCCTAGTTAGTGCCAGGAACCATTCCCAGCACAGGGGATGCCATGAAGATTGACAGACTTGCTCTCCTGGAATTGACAGTGTAGCCAGAGAGTCTTAGAAGAGTAAGTCAGGAATCAGTTAGGACATCCAAATGGTGAGTGCCACCACGATAGTGAGACAGGGAAGATATGAGTGGGACTAGGAGAGGTGATGACAGCCACCCTGGTCCACAGGAGGCTGCTGTCTGAGGGGGTGGCATGTAGGGAGGCCCCAGTGATGAGGAGCCAGCATCTGAAGGGCTGACAGAAGAGCATTCCAGACAGAGGCGGGAAATGCCAGGCCCCTGATGCAGGGACAGACAGGGCTATGCAGCTGGAGTGGGGTGAGTTGGGGGTGGTGGGGGGGTCAGGCAGGGAGGCCATACAGGGAATGGGGTAGGTCCCGTTGGGGCTGAGGACTGTGGGGAGCCAGAGAGGAAGCATTTCAAGCAGGGGCACCCTGCAGGGAATGGCTCGGATGACAGAGCAGAACAGGAAGACCAGGCCCTGTGAGTCCTTCCACAGGTGCTATGGGGCAGCACTGTTCTACCTCTGAAGACAAAGCCAGGAGCAAGAGGGGCAGATAGGCCGAGTCCCTGCCCTCCTGGGGCTCGTGTTCTAGCTGGGGAGACACAATGAACAAGTGTAAAAGGAAGACAAAAAACACAGAGAGGAGAGTTCTGAGGAAAAGAGAGCAGGGTGCTGTGAGTGAGCGCCCAGGGCCAGGGGGTATTGTGGATGGGCAGGGTGGGCACATTCTCTGAGGAGGGGACACTGGAGCTGCGACCTGGACGGTGAGGAGACAGGGGTGCGAAGGGCTGGATAGACAGAAGGTTAGTGCAGAAGCTCCGAGACAGGAATGTGCTGGGCGAGCTCAGGATGACAAAGGCAGCAGTGGGGAGAGGATGTGAGAAGTCAGGGACAAGGCCTCGGGTCCCAGCCCGACACCCTCTTAGCCTCCAGAGCTGCTCCGGCACCCTCCCCATCTGAGGTGCACCCAGGAGTAGAGGGTCCATCCCCCTCACCCTCCCAGGACTGTCTCTGCCAGCTCTCATCCCGTCCTCAGGCATCTGTGGCTTCCTGACCTTCGGAGCTGCTGTGGACCCCGATGTGCTCCTGTCCTACCCCTCGGAGGACATGGCTGTGGCCGTTGCCCGTGCCTTCATCATCCTGAGCGTGCTCACCTCCTACCCCATCCTGCACTTCTGTGGGCGGTGAGCCCCCTCTCCACCCCACGGGGGTGCTTCCTCTCACCAGCACGGCTCAGGGCCCGAGAGCCCTTTGAACGCGGTCCTTTGGACTTCTATGAGTCCTCTAAGGACCTGTAGTCCAATCCTTTCCTGAACACCTAGCCTTGGGGGTACCCAGACCCTTCCTTTTCAGGAGGATAATAGCATCAGTTCCTGCGGGTTGAGCACGTCCCAGGCCAGGACAGGCCCTAAGCACATCACACCCACCATCCCATCCAGTCCCCATGGCAACCACAAGAGTACTGCTGGACCCGTTTCACAGAACAGGAAACAGGCTCAGAACTTAGGGCCTTACCCCCAGTCTACGCACTCAGTGGTCCGGCTCTGTGAACCTGGAGGAGGGGGCCTCTGAGCCACTCTCTGTGTGGGCAGGGCGGTGATCGAGGGCCTGTGGCTGCGCTACCAGGGGATGCCCGTGGAGGAGGACGTGGGGCGGGAGCGGCGGCGACGCATGCTGCAGACGCTGGTCTGGTTCCTGCTCACCCTGCTGCTGGCACTCTTCATCCCTGACATCGGCAAGGTCATCTCAGTCATCGGAGGCCTGGCCGCCTGCTTCATCTTTGTATTCCCAGGTGTGGACCCCTGCACCCCTCACCTCCACCCCCCACGCATCACCGGCTCCCAGGGTCTCCCTGCCGCAACTCCTCCCTAGCTCACCTGCAGGGAGAGTAACCACCAGCCTTATCAATCACCCACCTCAGGCTCTGCACTAACCGCTGCTCCTCCTGAAAAGAAGGGATAGATGTTATCTCCACTCTGCTGATGCAGAGCTGTGAGGAGGTTAAACAGACTCAACTACTGAGTAACAACTTTTCTGACCCAAGTCTGTCTAGGTGCACAGCCTACGCTTTTAACCTTTCATTCGCTTCTCTGTTGCTGCCTGACTGTTAGGGATCCGGTTGGTTCAGCCTAGTACAGCCCAGAGGGTGCCAGGGCCTGGTGGCAGCACCCAGATGCAGAGGTCAGGAGACCTGAGTTTCAGACACAAGTCTGCCACCGGATCCCCAGGAAGTGCTCCCACCTGCCCCACCTTGAGCTCTGCCTGTACCCAGCTTATTTCTCTCTAGGAGACCAACCTGAAAGCCCTTGCCCCTTTGCGTGGAGCTGGGGGGCCACATGTGCTCAGAAGTGCCCTGGGAAGGGCCCTCGAGGTGGTGGGGGCTACTGCTGAATCACCTTCTGTGGCTGCCCCTTTGGCTCTGGGGCTCGCCTGCAGCCCGTGGAGAGCCTGTCAGATGCTGGCCTCTCCCTAGAGAGCAGACCAAGGCCTCCCACTGCACATGGAGTTGGGGCAGAGGTGAAGAGTAAGCAGAGGCCTTCCTCTACTCACCACCGCTACCTCTTGGTAAAGGGGGAGAGTGGGCCTAAGTGAAGGAGCCCACCTGAGTTCTCAGGGCCACGTCTTCTCTTCCAGGGCTGTGCCTCATTCAAGCCAAGCTCTCAGAGATGGAAGAAGTCAAGCCAGCCAGGTAAAGCAGGGGCCGACGTGCAGTCCCGTCAGGGAGGGGCCAGGTGAGGGATGGGCTGGTGGGCATGAGTGCGCTTAAATCAGGCAAAGGTCAAGAGACCTGTGAACTTAAAAAGCATAAGAGTTTTCTAAATACCTTCTTAAGAAATGAGTGGCACATGCTAGTTGTGACCGTTTAAATGCTCCTAAAGGACTTGAGAGAAAAAAGTGGAAGTCCCTCTTGCCCCTACAGCCCACTCCCCACCTGAGAGCTCTCTGTCATCAGCATGGTCTTCTAGATGTTTCTCTGCATGCATCATGTCCATGTACATAAAGCTATGCATATGCATGCACAAACACATGAAATTTTGTGTCTAAGTTGTTTTTTTTTTCAAAAATGGCTTTATGCCAGACACTTTTCTGCCACTTGCTTTCTTTCACTTAACCATGTGACTTGGAGATCACCCTACATTAGCGCAAAAAGATCCATCCACGTCTCCCCTTTTCTAAGGGCGGCAGAGCGTTCTCCTGTACGTTTTGACACACCTGTTTCAAGGACCTTGTTAGCATCAATTCTTTTTTTTTTCTTTTTTTCTTTTTCTTTTTATTTATTTCTAGGAGAGAGAGAGACAGCGTGAGCAGGGAAGGGTCAGAGAGAGAGGGAGACACAGACTCTGAAATAGGCTCCAGGCTCTGAGCTGGCAGTCAGCACAGAGCCCGACGCGGGGCTCGAACCCACGAACCGCGAGATCATGACCTAAGCGAAAGTCGGACGCTTAACTGACTAAGCCACCCAGGCACCCCATGTTAGCATCAATTCTTAGAAAGAAATTGGTGGAGCATGGGGCATGCTCATTTTTACTTTTGCACATGAGTTCAAATTTCCCTCTAGAAAGGCAAAACCAGAGTCCTGGCAGTAGGGTAAGGGTACCCTGTTTTCTACATGCCTACCAGTATTGCATAGAACAGCCTTTTTTCTTTTTCTTTTTTTTTTTTTTAACATTTATTTATTTTTGAAAGAGAGACAGAGACAGAGCATGAGCGGGGGAGGGACAGAGGGAGACACAGAATCCGAAGCAGGCTCCAGGCTCTGAGCTGTCAGTACAGAGCCCCACGCAGGGCTCAAACCCATGAACCATGAGATTATGACTTGAGCTAAAGTCAGACACTTAAATAACTGAGCACCCGGGCATCCTGGTGTTAGTCTGGTAGATGAAAAACACAATATTGTTTTCATATCCACATTTCCTTGATTAGTATAGAAGTTGAAAACAGGTTGTAACCTTTTTAAAAAGAGTTATATTTTTATATTCTATATACTTCATTCTATAGTGAAATAATATTCATTATAGAAAACTTTTTTCGTGAATTCATTTTATTTATTTATTTATTTATTTATTTATTTTTTTTTTCTGAGAGAGCATGAGCAGGAGAGGGTCAGAGAGAGGGGTAGATACAGAATCTGAAGCAGGCTACAGGCTCTGAGCTAGCTGTCAGCACAGAGCCTGACGTGGGCCTTGAACCCACAAGATCATGACCGGAGCCAAAGTCGGACACTTAACTGACTGAGCCACCCAGGTGTCCCATTATAGAAAACTTTAAAAATAAAATATAAGGAAGAAAATTTAAGGCATCCTTAATCTCAATACCCTGTTGGATCCCCTTAATCCCCTGTTGGTATATTTGATGTATATATTTGCAGATGTCTGCACTTCTCTTTGTAAATGGAGTGGATCACACTCCATGTGACCTGGTTTTTCCTGAACATGTTTCCATCAGGAGGCATGCATTCTAATCCTGGTTCTGCCCTTGGCTTTATGACCTGTCAATGATCTCCATTAGGTCTTAGTCTTCTCACCCATAGATTGGGGATCTTACACCTGGCCCCGCATAACTTTGTGTGAAAAGTCATTGTGAAGCAGAAATTGCTCTACCCGCTAGAGAAATGCTTTAAGTAATTACAATAATTAACTGATATGTAGGTATGTATCATATATGTATATATGGTATATATACATACACATGTGTGTATGTACACATGCACACATACACATAGAAGTCTGCAAAGCCATGGGTAGGTTGACTAACTAGGCCTCTCTCTCCTTCTGCCCTACAGCTGGTGGGCACTGGTCAGTTACGGTGTCCTCTTGGTCACCCTGGGAGCCTTCATCTTCGGCCAGACCACAGCTAATGCCATCTTTGTGGATCTCTTGGCGTAACCACTGCCTCCCAGGCAACACTTGGCCTTTGCCACTGAACGCAGGAGCGCATCTCTTAGAGCTGTGGGCTCACCTTGAGTCCAGCATCATTCCCGTCTACTGGTGGGATGACATCTGGACATCCTTTTCCAGGGACAGTTCTGGAGTGAAATCAGACCTCACACCTCTGGACAACGCAGACCGAGCTCCCCTCCTGCTCTCCAGTCCCGGCAGTGCTAGAATGGAGGGAGGAGGTCTTGTATCACAGAAGAACCTTCTCTGTTCTTCAGAGAAGAACCTCCAACTCTCAGCTTCTCCATTCCTGAAAAACATGGGTGAAGAGAATCAGAACATCTCAGAAAAGAGACCCCAGCCTGACTTTCATTTGGAGACAGAGTATGGGCAAAGGGCCACTCCACAGAGCACCGTGTCCTGAGTGGGACCTGTGCTCATTACCCCAGGACTCAGTGCCTACTCCAGTTTGTCAGCTGCTTGGCCAGCAGTGGCTTCTCTGGGATCTGGCCACTTCCAAAGGTAGCACAAAAGTCATACAGACGCACAGAGGTAGATAGAGTCATGCCTTGTCCACCCCCAGCCTGGGCCCACAGTCAGCCTGTAGACCTCTTGTCCGTGGCTAATTGACATTTCCCAAGACTTTGGGGCCTCACTCTCTTTCCCCAGACCTGAGGGTCCAGGTGTCCCTCTCCTCCTCCATCTCCAGACATCATCAAGTCTAATGTTTACAAACGGTGCCAGCCCGGCTCTGACTCAAAGGACAGGGGCCGTCCCGTGCCACCGCGGTGCTGTGAGTACTCTTCAGTTAGCTTTCCCCTTGGCAGAAAGTCTGTTTTTCTCACTCAGATTCCAGATGGGCCCCTTGTTTCTGTGGCACAGGTGGGTGAGAGAGAAGGCTGGGAACCTTTCAAACCCACGCAGGCTGGGCTGGTCAGGGTCCAAGTGAGTTTCTCTGATAGCTTCTCTTGCAGTGACTGCTTCTCTTCTGCCTGCCCTCTGCTCCCCTCTTCCCTGGCAACCCCAGCAGGATAGCCAACAGAGAAGAACAGCCGAGTTGTCACTGACTCGGCAGCACTTGAGTGTAGTCACACCAGTCTAGGAGTGTCCCTTCTGGTCCAGATCTTGTCTGCTCCCTCCCCCCAGCATTTCTTCAGTCCCTACCCCATTTTTCTAGCTCATTCTCTCCTGCTCATGCAACACTGGGGGCAGGTGGTGTACTAGACCCTTTTGTGTCAGCTTCCTCAGCTCCTCAGGCCCACCAGACCTGGCCTCAGTGACCTGACACTGAGGTCACATGTGGGTTGTGCCCCAGGTAGGGTGAGGAGGGACACTCTTCTCCCACTCTGATTTTTTTTTTTAATTTTTTTTTTTTTTTTTAACATTTATGTTTGAGAAGGGGAGAGGCAGACCACAAGCAGAGGAAGGGCCGAGAGAGGGAGACAGAGAATCTGAAACAGGCTCCAGGCTCTGAGCTGTCAGCGCAGAGCCTGATGTGGGGCTCGAACTCACAGCTGTGAGAACATGATCTGAGCTGAAGTTGGCTGCCCAACCAACTGAGCCACCCAGGCACTCCCCTCTTCTCCCACTCTCAATTCCCAGTTTTCCCCCCTTGGCTGTTCACTTTGACCAATCCCAGGCATCAAATCAGGCCTCCTCCACCTGGAACTCCCAGAATTTCCTTGGCCCACCCCGTACCAGGGGTGAGAGGGACCCCCGCCCCAGCAGCCCTCCACTCCGGGCAGTGAGATCATAGAAGCAGAGGCTGTCTGCACCCAGATAGGCTTCTGCTGAGTCCCCAGACTGGATGGCCTGCCTTTCCTTACATTCCCCCTCCACCCTGGGGCCAGACCCATTGTGCTGTTGTCTCTCCGCCCGCGGCACAGCACTAGGGCCTTCCAGTGCCCATCCGTGTCCAGTCGAGGGATGAGGGGCATGAGGGGAGTCCTCACAGAAACAGACCCATCAGGAAAAGGAGCTGGAATCTGGCTGCTCAGCTGAAGCTCAGGAGCCCCCTGCCCTGCCCTCCCAGCCTGGGTATTTTACTGTTTCTTTTCTACGCGTGCACATTCATACCAGAGAGGATGGCTAATAAAAAGAGGCTGTGCTGCTGAGCTGTGTGGCCTGTGTCTAGTGCTGGGGACACAGTCCAAGCCACTGACAAGAAGAAGGTAAGCTGGTGGGGAGGGCGTGGAGCAAGGAATTCTGGCTTCATTGACTTCGATCCCTGTCTCAGAGATGAGTCCTGCCGTGCTCCCCTGAGCAAGACGGGAACATACAAGTGGTTCTTGATGCCTCCCCTCTCTTCCACTTCCTGTCAGCCTCTGCCTGCCAACCTGGGAATTTACCCTGGGCTCCTGTCCTTGGTTCAAGTCCTCCTTGTGTCTTCGCGGCACCACATGGACTCAGACTGGCCTCTGTGCTTTATGTCTCTTGCAGACCTCACATTCTGGGGTGAGCTTCAACCTCCTGAGCATCCACCCTCATCCTTTCAGAGGTGTGTGTTGAGCAGACCCTGGGTGTCCTGGTCATGGGGCAGGTACTTACTGCTCAGTGCTGGCAGGAAGATAATCTCAGCAAAACAGACAGCAGCTCCACTGTCAGACCCAGTGGTCTCAGAAGTACATACTTGCAAATTGTGGTATGTGCCAAGAAGAGAACATACAGAATGTTCTATTTGGGGGCCTGAAGCTTATCTGTGGAGTCAGGGAAGGCTTCCTGGAGGAAAGGACATTTAAGCTGGCCCCTGAATGATGAGTAGGAATTAACTAAATGAAGAGAGGTGGGGAAACCTTTCCAGGCCATGGAAACTGCACGTGCAAAAGCCCTGGCATTTGGTACTTGATACTTAGTATTTGAAGAACTGAAAAGTGGCCATTGTCTGTGGGGTATGGCCTGGTGTCGGAAAGCAGCAGAGGTGAGAATGGACCATGCTGGGGTGGTCTTCAGTGGCTCCCCCTTGCCCATAGGGTAAAGTCTAACCAGCTCATCTTCCGTTACACTCCCTCTCCCTCCTGGTGCCAGTGGGGACTCTCTCCAGAGGAAGTACTAGTACTTTTGAGGGGCTGGAGGGATGAGACAGCTTTGGGCCATGCTTCACAAGGGGACTAAGGGGACGAGACCTTGAGGTTTGGTTTCATTTTCACTGAGTGAACAAAGAGAAGGAAAGGTTACATCTGTGCTAAAGGCCAACAGCCAGATTCATTGTTCATTCATTATATTCAAGACATTGCCCATGTCGCCCACCATAGTTGTAGCCACTTGATCATATCTCCCCCATTACGCTGGAAGTTCCATGTGAGCAAGGGCCTATCTCCTGTTTAAAAAAAAAAAAAAATTCAACCGAGTAAATTTGAAGATCTAATAGGCTTCATTAAGTAATTCATGAATCAAGCAGTATCCGGTCTAGCAAGTACAGAGATACTCCAAGGAGTGTGCAAAATGGAAGGTGTTTCCAGGAAGGAGAGTGGGACAAGGTGGTTATTAGCCAATGAAAAGAAAGGATTGCTTCAGGCAAAGTCCCCTTCCTTTCAAGAGAAGGGCGTGTGGGGGGTGGGGGATGGTTACGTGGATTAGCTCATTTTCCTTTGGGGGATAGAGAGGGCTCAGGTGACAGGTTGCCTCCTTGGTGCTGATCAGAAAATTCCTGACATCAGTTAAGACATTTCTGGGAGAGGTTGAAACTGCAATTAAGTCTCCTTTTGCTATCTGGAGGCAAATGACTCCACCTTGGCCCTGTGGGTTTTTTTTTTTTTTTAACATTCCTTGTCTTGGGGCACCTGGTCGGCTGAGCGACCGACTTCGGCTCAGGTCATGATCTCACGGTTCGTGGGTTCGGGCCCTGCGTCAGGCTCTGTGCTGACAGCTAGCTCAGAGCCTGGAGGCTGCTTCAGATTCTGTGTCTCCCTCTCTCTCTGACCCTCCCCTGCTCACACTGTCTCTCTTTCTCAGAAATAAATAAAAAACATTAATAAAAATAAAAAATAAAAAAAAAACAAACACTCATTATCCACCTGGTGTCAGTCCAGAGCCTGGTCCATTGTAAGCTCCCATCCTGTAGTGGAGCAAATTAATGAATAGCAACGAACATTTGTTGAATTCTTACCTTGTGCCAGCACTTCACCTGCATCATCCTCACTCGATCCTTATGACAGCTCCGGAGAGAGAGAAGGCTAAGAGAGATTATCACATAGTTTGCTCAGGGACCCACTGGTGATAACATTGGAGTCCGACTGTACTCTTATCAACGCAGGGTAAACAAGTGAGCAAAATGCTCCCCCAGAGCCAGGTTAGTGCTTTCTGACCCCTGAAGGCAAGCTCGGGAGCCTATGATCCCCATGCTGGCACCAACACCGGATCTTGGAACCTTCAGGTCATCTTCCCAGCCAATCCATGTCAAGTACTGAGATGCCTGCTGACTAGTGGCTCTGGGCAAACTGCTTCACCCCTCTGGGGTTCTGTTTTCCTAGCTCAAAAATTGGAGTGATACTCACTGACCTTATCTACCTCCCAGGGGAAAGGGGAGCCAATGTAAAGACAGCACAGGAAAAATGACAGAAGTGCTTCGTAGCCAAAAATCCACATTCCCAGAATAAATATGAGAACTCATTGTCTCCTCAAAAAACTGGGATTTCTGTACCACTTCTTGGGAGTCAGGGTACTCTTCAAGTTTTAATATACATAGAAAATTTTTTAAATTTTAATTTATTTTTGAGAGAGAGAAAGATCATGAGTAGGAGAGGGAGAGAGAATCCCCAGCAGTCTCCATGTTGAGCCCCAACATGGGACTCGAACTCATGACCATGAGATCATGACCTGAGCCAAAATCTAGAGTCAGATGCTTAACAAACTGAGTCACCCAGATGCCCCTAATGTACATACAAAAATGTTATCTCCTTAGGATACAAGTTCTGAATCAGTAGGTCTGGGGAGTCTGAGGTCTGTAGTGTTAATCCCCCCGGCGCTGCCCATGCTCTGGGGTTGGGACCACACTTTGAGTAGCAGGGGACTGGTGGGCAGAGCAAAGCCTTCTGCCTCAGACAGACCTGGGGCAGATCTCGGGAATGCTTCCTGCTATGTGGAAACCCAGGGAATCAGTTCACTTCTCTCAACCCTGCTTTTCTCAGCTCTAAAGTGGGAGGATGGTGCCCACCTTGTAGATGTAAATATTACAAACCCAAGGACAAATGGCATAATAACATACGTGACATGCCCGAAAGCTGGCAGGAATTGTCTTGGTCGTTTCCCTGTACTGGAAGGAAGGAGGGGAGCGTGTGACTGCAGTTTCTTCTTTTGGTCAATAGAGGTCACCTCTGTGTAATTTCTTCTTATGAAAGAGGAGCCCTCAGGGGTGCCTGGATGGCTCAGCTGAGCTTCTGACTTGGTTTCAGCTCAGGGTTGTGGGATCAAGTCTCACCTCAGACTCCATGGTGAGTGTGGCGCCTGCTTGGAATTCTCTCTTCCTCTCCCCCTCCCTGTGCCCCTCTCCCCAGCTTGCCCTCTCTCTAAAAATTAAAAATTAAGGGGGGGAAAAAAGGAAAGAAAGAAAGAGGAAACTCCAGTCCTCTGAGTTACTAGGGCTCCTGCTGATTTGGCTACAGCCTAGTACCCTTGAGTGATGCCCCTATATTGGGGTCAGGACCCCAGTATAATCACAGAAACCAATTGTGTAGGTACATGTGCTAATGTAGATTGGTTTTTATAAATATGGATTTGGTAATAATTCATTGCTATGATACAATGAAAAAAAATTTCAATAGGTATGAGGAAGGCCAGAGAGAGACCTTGTAGCCGGGAAGAAGGCCGACATGCTGTCCTGCGTAGGAACACTGTGCTTCCGGGGAGAGAATAGGCACAAGATTCATTAGGTCATTCTTCCATTAAAAAATGAACTTGATGGATCAGAGGAGGAGTTAAAATGATAGAATAGTCAGGGGACTCTGGGCTAGTCTAGTCCCTCAGACACAGATCAACATCAGACTATTATGAACACCTAGGAAATCTATCTGAGGATTAACAGAACAAATGCCTCACTTGAGGGAGAGAGCACAGCAACTTCCCTTAAGCTCACCAAGACACACCTAGGATCTAGCTTCCTTTGATTTTTTATAAATTTGTAATTCATTCTATTGTTGTTGTTCTTGTTGTTTCTTGCTCCAAAATGGCAAGGTGGATAAATTCGCCTTAAAAGAAGGAACAGAGGGTGAGGGACTGCCTGGGTGGTTCAGTCAATTAAGCATCCAAATGACTCTTGATTTCAGCTCCGGCTCAGATCTCATGGTTTGTGAGTTCGACCTCCACATGGGGTTCTGCACTGACAGTGCTGAGCCTGCTTGGGATTCCCTCTCTCTGTCCCTACTCTGCTCTCTCTCTCAAAATAAATTAATAAAATAACTTTTAACAAAAGGAGAGAGAAAGAAAGGGAAGGAAGGAAGGAAGGAAGGAAGGAAGGAAGGAAGGGACAGGACCTGGGTGGATCAGTTGGTCAAGCATCCAACTTTGACTCAGGTCGTGATCTTGTGGTTTGTGAGTTCAAGCTCCATGCCGTAGCTGACAGCTCAGAGCCTGGAGCCTGCTTCTGATTCTGCATCTCCCTCTCTCTCTGCCCCTCCCCTGCTCGTGCTCTGACTCTCTCTCTGAAAAATAAATAACATTTCAAAAAATTTTTTCAAAAAAGAAAGAAAGAAAAGAGTGGTGCCTGGGTGACTCAGTTAAGCATCCGTCCAACTGTTGATTTCGGCTCAGGTCATGATCTCACAGTTCATGAATTCAACTGGCTCTGCACAGATAGTACAAACAAACAAACAAATAAACAAAATCTATCTAGTCTAGTCAAAATTAAAAATGCTGTAACCAAGATGCAAACCCAAATGGGAGCCATAAAAATGAGGATCGACAAGGAAGAGGAGCAAATTAATGATGTAGATAAAGTAAAATTATGGAAAATAATAAAGCTGAAAAGTGAAACAAAAGTCAGGAATCATGAAGACAGATTTAGGGAATTCAGCAATTTATTGAAACCTAATTGCATTTGTATCATAGGAGTTCCAGAAGATGAAGAGAGAAAAAGATGCAGAAGATTTATGTGAGCAAATTATATTTGAAAACCTTCCTAAATTGGGGGAAGGACACAAACATCAAAATCCAAGAAGCACAGAGGACTCCCATTAAATTCAACAAAAGTCAGCCATTGATTTCCAAGACATCACAGTCAAATATATACAATGGAATGTTACTCAGCCATCAAAAAGAATGAAATCTTGCAATTTGCAATGATGTGGATGGGGCTAGAATGTATCATGCTAAGTGAAATAAGTGGATCAGAGAAAGACAAACACCATATGATTTCATTCCTATGTGGAATTTAAGACACAAAACAGATGAATATATGGGAAGGTGGGGGAAGAGAAGAGAGGGAAACAGACCATAAGAGACTCTTTTCTTTTATAAAGTACTTTTTAAATGTTTATTAATTTGAGAGAGAGAACATGTCCACCTATACATGGAAGGGGAGGCAGAGAGAGAGAGAGAGAGAGAGAATCTCAAACAGGCTCCACATTGTCTGCGTGGAGCCCAATACAGGGCTCAGTCCCACAAACAGTGAGATCATGACCTGAGCTGAAGTCAGATGGTTAACTGAGCAACACAGGCACCCCATTTTTTAAAATGTGACATATCCATATAATGCAATATTATTCAGTCTTTTTTGTTTTAACATTTATTCATTTTTGAGAAACAGAGAGACAGAGCGCAAGCTGGAGAGGGGCAGAGAGAGAGGGAAACATAGAATCCAAAGCAGGCTCCAAGCTCTGAGCTGTCAGCACAGAGCCTGACCCGGGGCTTAAACTCACAAACCACAAGATCATGACCCTAATCAAAGTCAGATGCTTTACTGATTGGGCCATCCAGGCACCCCAAGAGACTCTTAATGTCAAAGAACAAACTATGGACTGAAGGAAGGAATTAGGAAGGAGATGGCCTAGATGGTGATGGGTACTAAGGAGGGCCCTTGTGATGAGCACTGGGTGTTAAATACAAGTGATGAATCACTGAATTCTACTTCTGAAACCAATATTGCACTGCATGTTAACTAAAATTTAAATAATAAATAAATAAAACTTGAAAAAAAGAAAAACCCAGAACATGACAAAGTTTGTCAACTTTAAAAAAGAAGGAAAGAAATTGATGTTTCCAGTCCAGCACATAAGAAGCTTGGAAGTGGCCACTCCATCCTCGCAACAAGTAAAAAAGCTGAATGAACTGAGGGGTCAACAACTCTCCTTAGATCTGTGGGATAAGTCAGATTACAGGGCACACGGCTGCCCCTGCACATTGGAGAGAGTGACAAGCAAGTACAGGGCAGACACTCACAAGCAGAGGCCTCTTCAGGGCCTGGAGCCAGGGGAGGGCAGCCTGGACCGTGACTGACAGATGACTGCGGGAGGCTTGGTGTGCACAAGTCTGAGAGACTGAAACACGAGGGGACCCAGTCATGGGAGGGCGCACACTTTTGTGCATTTTACCTCCTGGAGCTTTACAGGTTCTCATAGTAAACGTCAGAGAAAAACCACCTCCAGTTTCCAGGAGGGGAAAGTAGATGAAGCCATTTTGAAATGTGCCACAGCATTCTGTCTAGTGCAAGATATGCCCTCGGGGGAAACTTAAAATTTAACCGGAGACTATAACCTGCTGGGATTTTATCAGAGCCTAACTGGCGCAAGGGAAGGGAAATACCCACTGCAGCCGGCTCTAGCCTTCCATGTGCAGGAAGGGAAACAGGTCAGTCCAGCCTCTTCTAATTGCCCTGTCCCACCTAGGGAGGACTGGGGAGAGAAACGAGAAGCATGTCTGAGGTTCACAGTCCAGAAGGCACAGAATCACTGAAGACAGTAATTTACTGTTTATTCATGGGGTGGGGGAGGCAAGCTCAAACAGGGGTGGGGGGTAGAGAGAGAAATCCCACTATCGCAGAGCCCAATGCAGGGCTCAAACTCACAAACCATGAGATCACAACCTGAGCTGAAATCAAGAATCAGCCGCTTAACTGACTGAGCCACCCAGGCGCCCCTGAGGACTGTGATTTAATTATTGGACAATAGAACGCTTCCCTTCCTCCAATGCCTTGCCATCCCTTTATGAAAAGCATATTTACCAAAGTCCCTTTTTCCCAGTACATTATGTCCAGTTATCAAGAAAAATTTATAAGATATATTAAAGGCCAAAAATACATTTTGAAGAAAGAGCAAACATCAGATCTCTAGATTCAGATATGGCAAGGATGTTAGAATCAACTGACAAGGAACTTAAAACAAGGATGATCAATCTGCTGAAAGAGCTCTGGTGGATACAGTAGGCAGCACGCAAGAACATGTGGACAATGTAAGCAGAACGATGAACGTAACAGAAATGCCAGAAATGAAAAGCATTGTAAGAGAGATGAAGAATGCCTTTGATGGACATAGGAGTAGATGGGATACAGCTGAAGAAAGACTCTCGCGCTTCTGGATATCTCAGTAGAAACCTCCAATACTGAAAAGTAAATAGAAAAAAAAAGGCAGAGCGCCTGTGTGTCTCAGACTATCAAGCATCCAGCTTCTGCTCGGCTCATGATCTTGCAGTTGGTGAGTTCAAACTCTGCACCAGACTCTGCACTGACAGTGCAGAGCCTGGAGCCTGCTTCAGATTCTGTCTCTCTCTCACTGCACTCTTCCAGCTTGTGCTCTCTCTCTCTCTCTTCTTTCCTCCCTCTCTCTCCCTCTCTCTCTTTCTCTCTCTTTCTCTCCCTTTCTCTCCCTCCCCCTCCCTCCTCTCAAAAATAGGAGCACCTGGGTGACATAGTCAGTTAAGCATCTGACTCTTGATCTCAGCTCAGGGCATGATCTCACAGTATGTGAGTTCAAGTCTCACATCAGGCTCTGTGCTAATGGTGTAGAGCCTGCTTGGGATTCTGTCTCTCCTTCTCCCTGCCTTTCCCCAGCTTGTGCTCTCTCTCTCTCTCAAAATAAATAAATAAACTTTTAAAAAAAGTAATTACCATTAAAAAGCTCTTTTAAATAAAGAAAAGAAAAAGAAAAACAGAAAAGAAAATCCAAAAACTATAGAACAACACAAAGGGAGTAACATATACATAACAGGAGTACCAGAATAGAGAAAGGAACAGAAAAACATATTTGGAAAAGTAATGACTGAGAATTCCCCCTAAATTAATGTCACACACCAAACCATAGATGTAGGAAGTTCAGAGAACACCAAGCAAGATAAATGCCAAAAAATATGACATCTAGGGGTGTCTGGCTGGCTCAGTTAATGAAGCACATGACTTCTGATGTCAGAGTTTTAACTTTGAGCCCCACGTTGGAGGCTATGATATGACACCTAGTTGTTTCATTTTCAAAATATAAAAAGTCAAAGATAAAGTTAGCAATCCTGAAAAAAGCCAAGGAAGGGGGGAAGGGGGGACACCTACAGAGAAGCAAAGATAAGAATTACATCTGACTTGGGGCGCCTGGGTGGCTCAGTCAGTTAAGCGTCCGGCTTCGGCTCAGGTCATGATCTCACGGTTTGTGGGTTCGAGCCCCGCATCGGGCTCTGTGCTGATAGCTTGCTCAGAGCCTGGAGCCTGTCTTTGGATTCTGTGTCTCCCTCTCTTTCTGACCCTCTGCTGCTCACGTTATCTCTTTCTTTCTCTCTCAAAAATAAATAAAACATTTAAAAAAATAAGAATTACATCTGACTTCTCAGAAACCATGCAAACAAGAAGAGAGTGGAGTAAAATATTTTAAATATTAAGAGAAAAAAATCCCACCAATCTAGAATTCTGTGTTCTCTCTGAAAATACCCTTCAAAAAGGAAGGAGAAGTAAAGACTTTCTTAGACAAAGAAAAATTGAAGGAATTTTGCCAGTAGACTTGCCTTGAAATAAGTGTTAAAAGAAGTTCTTTAGTGATAAAGAAATGAAAGATAGAAGACACTACAATTATGAAACAAGAAAAGAACACTGGGGCATCTGGGTGGCTCAGTTGGTTAAGCATCTGACTCTTGACCTCAGCTCAGGTCATGATCTCACAGTTTGTGAGTTCAAACTCCTCGTTGGGCTCTGCACTGACAGTGCAGAGCCTACTTGGGATTCGTCTCTCCAACTCTCTGCCCTTCCCCTAATCTCTCTCTCTCTCTCTCTCTCAACATAAATAGAAAGTTAAAAAAAAAAAAAGAAGAATGCTTTGAAGAATAAGCAAAATAAAAGCTAGCACCTAAGAATCAAAACTAAGAAAGCCGAATTAAAAAATCAAAACAAAAGGAGCACCTGGTTGGTTCACTCAGTTAAGCTTCTGACTTTGGCTCAGGTCATGATCTTATGGTTTGTGAGTTTGAGCCCTGCATCAGGGTCTGTGCTGACATCATGGAGCCTGCTTTGCATTCTCTGTCTCCCTCTTTCTCTGCCCCCCCCAACCCTATTCTCTCTCTCTCTCTCAAAAATAAATAAATATTTAAAAAAATTAAAACAAGAGTCGAAGGCAGTTAGGAAAATCTTCCCAAAAACTAAACAAAAAACCAAAGAGATGGAAAAGAAGCAATAAAGAAATTAGAGTTTCTGGGGTGCCTGGGTGGCTCAATTAGTTAAGTGTCCAACTTTGGCTCAGATCATAATCTCACGGTTGATGAGTTCAAGCCCCACATCTGGATCTCTGCTGTCAGCACAGAGCCCACATCAGATCCTTCGTTCCCCTCTCTCTGCTTCTCCCACACTTGTTCTCTCTCTCTCTTTCTCCCCTCCCTCACTGTGCCCTCTTTCTCTCAAAAAAAATTTTTTAATGTTTATTTTGACAGAGACAGAGAGTACATTCACACATACACACATTCAGACTCTCTCTTGGGTGCTCTCTCTCTCTCTCTCTCTCACACACACACACACACACACGTGTGTGTGAGCGGGGGAGGGGCAGAGAGAGAAGGAGAGAAAGAAGAATTGCAAGCAGGATGTTAACTATTAGCATAGAACCTGACAAGGGGCTCAGTCCCATGAACCATGAGATCATGACCTGAGCCGAAATCAAAAGTCAAACACGTAACTGATTGAGTCACCAGGTGCCCCCCAAGTTTGATTTTTTAAATGTTAATTTATTTATAGTTGAGAGAGTGAGTGGAGAAAAGGCAGAGAGAGAGACATAAAATCTCAAGCAGGCTCTATGCTATCAGCACAGAGACCTCTGTGGGGCTTGAACTCACAAACCATGAGACCATTACGGGAGCCAAAACCAAAAGTCAGACACTTAACCAACTGAGCCACTTCAGTTTGATTTTTTTTAATTAAAAAAAATTTTTTTTTTGGAGAGAGAGCATGGAAACAGTGGAGAGAGGCAGAGGGAGAGAGAGAGAGAGAGAGAGAGACAAAGAATGAATCTTAAACAGGCTCCACACTCAGCAGCCTGATGTGGGGCTCCATCCCATGGCCCTCATGACCTGAGCCGAAATCAAGAGGCAGATGGTCAATGGACTGAGCCACCCAGGAATCCCTAACTTAAAATTATTATTTTTGTAATGTTTATTTATTTTTTGAGAGGAGGGGAGAGGCAGAGAGAGAGGGAGACAGAGGATTCCAAGCCGGCTCTGTGCTTTCAGCAGAGATCCCCACGAGGGGCTCAAACTCACAAACCATGAGCTCATGACCTGAGCCAAAGTCCGATGCTTAACCAACTTAGTCACCCAGGCACCCCAAAATTATTTTTAAGGAAGGGAAGTAAAAATGGTACATCTACCATAAGCCATGTTTGAATTGTAGCTTTGTTGCTTATTATGAGGATTTAGGCAGTTACTGAGACTTGATTTGATCTGAGCTTTGATTTCGTTTTTAAAAAATGTTTATTTATTTACTTGGAGAGAGAGAGAAATTGGAGGGGCAGAGAGAGGGGGAGAGAGAGAATTCCAAGCAAGCAGTGCACTATCAGTGCAGAGCTGGACCCAGGGCTCGATTCCGTGAACCGTAAGATCATGACCTGAGCCGAAATCAAGAGTTGGACACTTAATCGACTGAGCCACCCAGGTGCATTGAGCCTTCTTTTCCTTGTCCATATATTACAATATTTGTTGTAACAGAGACTGCCTGACCCCCTTCTCCATTCTTTGACAACAATACAATTTGTTAAATAATAAAAAATATGTATAATGGCTTCTGCCCCTGATTCCCGGTACAGAGCTCCTAAAATCTTTGTAATGGGCACTAGGAACAGCTTTTGTTCTAACGTCTATTCTTTTACTCTGGTTCTTGACATAGAGTTCCTAATTCCCTTGGTGTCCCTGGGTGATAGGAGTATGTTTTGTTCTAATGAAGTGTCTCTCTCTCTTTTTTTTCTTAATGTTTTATTTATTTCTGAGAGAGAGAGAGAGAGAGAGAGAGGCAGCGTGAGCAAGGGAGGGTCAGAGAGAGAGGGAGACACAGAATCTGAAGACAGGCTTTAGGCTCTGAGCTGTCAGCACAGAGCCCAAGGCGGGGCTTGAAGCCACAAGCTGTGAGATCATGACCTGAGCTGAAGTCGGAGGCTTAACTGACTGAGCCCCCCAGATGTCCCTCTAATGAAGTGACTCTTGGCAGGCTCCTGGGTAGCTTCAGCACAGGGGCTGGTGACCTGAAAGACCAAGCATGGCACTTTTAGCCCCACCCTCCATCCTCCAAGATGGAGAGAAGGGTTGGAGATTGAGTTAATGATCAGTTATGCTTGTATGAAGCATCATCCATAAAAATCCTAAAAGCATGTGGTTCAGAAAGCTCCTGGGTTGGTGAACACATCTACATGCCACGAGGGTGGCACACCCCAACTCCACAGAACAGAAGCTCCGGCACTGGGGACCCTTCTGGACCTCATCCTACGTACCTCTTTATCTGCCATTCATCGGTATCTTTCATTATATTCTTTCCAATAAACTGGTTAACGTGAACAAGTGTTTACCTCCCTTCTGTGAGGCATTCTAGTATATTATTGCCCCCCAAGGAAGGAGAGGTGGGAACCCTGATGTAACGCTGGTCATCACATTCAAGTGGATGGGAGCAAGGCCCTATTCCTCCAAGAGAGTCGTGACAAAGAATTTGTGGCCATCTTTACCTACCATATAATCTCCAAAATATACATAAATATTTAACTCAAAGTGTTGCAAGAACCATGTCAGATTTGGAAAGTGTTTTCATTATTATTATATTAAAGAATAATAATTATTATTTTAGTTGTGCTAAGGGATAAATAAATGTTTCATTGTTTTTATTCTCTTAGAGGTTTTATTTTTTTATTTTATTATTATTATTTTTTTAAATGTTTTATTTATTTCTAGGAGAGAGAGAGACAGCGTGAGCAGGGGAGGGTCAGAGAGAGAGGGAGTCACAGACTCTGAAACAGGCTCCAGGCTCTGAGCCGGCAGTCAGCACAGAGCCCGACGCTGGGCTCGAACTCACGAACCGCGAGATCATGACCTAAGCGAAAGTTGGACGCTTAACCGACTAAGCCACCCAGACGCCCCTATTTTTTATTTTTTAAGTAAGCTTTAGGCCCAAGTTGGGACTTGGAATTCTGACAACCTTGAGATGAAGAGTCACGTGCTCTACCGAGCCGGCCAGGCGCCCCAATTGTTATTCTTTTAAAAGGTCACATTTGGCATCAGAGAGTACTTAAATTAGGATGTAATTTTTCCCTTAAAAGGGTTTGCCTCAAAAAGTGCCCGGCTGGCTCAGTCCGTAAGAGTACGAAACTCTAGATCCCAGTGTTGAGTTCAAGCCCCAAATTGGGCATAGAGCTTACTTTAAAAAGGGGGGGGGGGGGGCTGCGAA
>NW_027551573.1:1130346-1132031 GCF_008692635.1 Crocuta crocuta
GGGCTGCGAAGAGTTGAACTGTTGTTGGGTCCAGGCAGAGGTGACAGTGACAGATGGACTAGAATGAACAAGAGCGCTGGAGATGGAGATGGATGGAAAGACTGGGATACATTTGGAGGATAAGGATTAAACTTTGACCTTGACCTTCCCCCTCCCCATCCTTTGGGTTGTTTTTTGATTTTTTAAGTTTATGTATTCATTTTGAGAGAGGGAGCACAGGAGCAGGGGAGGGGCAGAGAGAAAGAATCCCAAGAAAGTTCTGCATTCTCATCGCAGAGCCTGACTCAGGACTGGAACTCCCCATCCTGTGAGATCATGAGCCAAAATCAAGAGTTGGTTGTTTACCCAACTGAACAACCAGATGCCTCCGCTCCCCCCACCCCCAGCCGTGTTAACCTCAATGATAAAATTGTCAGTTATTTTGCCTGCAAAATAGGTTTATTCAGGAATAATAGAGAATTGCAATTCAGGACAAGCAAACTGCGGCAAATGAACACGGGTCCGGAGAACGAGAGGAACCACCTTTCACAGAGGAAGGTGGAGAGGTGGGAGGGGCTGTTGTAAACTGAAAGTCCATTGGAGCAAACTAGGAGTTTGAAGTGTTGTGACTTCTTATTGGCTGAGTTGTGACAGTCTCTCATTGGCTGGGCTGTTGCTTGGAGGAGGAGGAAATCTTTCTTCTTCCTGCTGGGGTGGTAAAGTATACGCTTCCTCCTGTGGAGAATGTAAGGTAGGCATCTTTCGGTTGGGGTCTGCGATTTTTTTAAAAATGTTTTTATTTATTTCTAGGAGAGAGAGAGAGACAGCGTGAGCAGGGAGGGTCAGAGAGAGAGGGAGTCACAGACTCTGAAACGGGCTCCAGGCTCTGAGCTGGCTGTCAGCACAGACCCCCGACGCGGGGCTCGAACCCACGAACCGCGAGATCATGACCTAAGCGAAAGTCGGACGCTTAACCGACTAAGCCACCCAGGCGCCCCGGGGTCTGCAATTTAAGAGGTTGTGAGACCTCCCCTTTCTGGCCTTCTGACGCCATTTTAAATAAAGTTTCCTTTATTCGGTTTCACACAGGTTTCTCCACCTGGAAATAAGGTTAGGTTGAAATATGTCAGCCGTGCGGAGATTCTGAATATAGTTAGTTCAGTGCTAATCCTTTAGGAGGCAACATAGCCAAGAGGCTAACGTTGCAGGCCTAGAAATGGCACCAACTTGGGTTCGAATTCTGACTCTGCCATTGACTGGCCGTGTGCCTTGGTTTCCCCATCTTTAAAATGGGAGTGCTCAGAACCCTTTACAGGGTTATGGTGAATAAAGGAGATGGGCATGTAAAGGGCTCAGAGCAGGCCCTGGCACACAGGGAGCACCCCACTGAGGTTAGACATGATTGTTGTTACCATCAGGAGAGGGCTTTTCAGCTTTTATTTGTCTTTTTTGGTTTCAGAGCTTTGGAGCGGGAAACAGAGGCAGCAAACACCAGCTGAACAATGACAACCTGCTAAAGTTTGGTTACTGCCACTGCCGCACTGGCAGCAGTAGGGCCTGTCTCCTTCCAGTCCTTGGCACGTGTACCTCTGAGGCAGCTTGCTCTCTGCCTCGCAGGCCAGAGGTAAGCAGTGCTGCCAGGCAGGCGGTGTAGGCTGATCAGGGGTAATTAATACAGCAGGAGATGGAGTGACTGGGACAGGATG
>NW_027551573.1:1132069-1141250 GCF_008692635.1 Crocuta crocuta
GACTGCCACAGGCTGGAGGTGGGTGGGGGGGTGGGGGGGGGCTGCTCTCATAGCCTTCCTCTCCAGCTCTCTGCCCACAGTCTGCAGAGTCCCCTCAACACCAGCCTCTGAGAGGACACCTGCAACCCTGTAACATCTTCTACAACACAGAGGACAATGGCTTCAATGAGGCGAGCCCCCCTCTCCTCAGTGAGGGTTGGAGAGAGGGGAACTGTCTCTTCAGCTGGCAGAGAGCAAAGGGAAAGAGGAGCTTAGAACCCCAGTGCCCAGGACTGTCCTTACACACACACACACACTCACTCACTCACACTCACACACACACTCACACACTCCCAATTCTATTTACAGCAACTCCATGAGGCAAGTGGATAGGTGAGGCCACATTTTGTTTTAAATAATCTTATTTTGGGGGCACCTGGGTGACTCAGTTGATCATGAGACTTTGGCTCAAGTCATGATCTCAGAATTCGTGAGTTCAAGCCCTACATCATGCTCTGTGCTAACAGGACCCAGCCTGTTTGGGGTTTTCTCTCTCCCTTTTTCTCTGCCCCTCCCCTGCTTGTTCTCTCCCTTTCTCTCTCTCAAAATAAATAAATAAAACACTTAAAAATAAATAAATAAATAATTGAAAAATTTTTTTGGGGGGATGGGGAAAATGGATGAAGGTGGACAAAAGGTAAAATCTTCCATTTATAAGATGTGTAAGTTTTGAGGATATAATATACAGCATGGTGATACAGTTAACAATATTGTCTCATATATTTGAAAGCTTCCAGCGGAGTACATCTTAAAAGTTCTCATCATGGAGCCCCTCAGTCAGTTGAGCGTCCGACTTCGGCTCAGGTCATGATCTCACGGTTCGTGGGTTCCAGCCCCGCATCGGGCTCTGTGCTGACAGCTAGCTCAGAGCCTGGAGCCTTTTTCAGATTCTGTGTCTCCCTCTCTTGCTGGCCCTCCCCTGCTCACGCTGTCTCTCTGTCTCTCAGAAATAAATAAAACATTAAAAAAATATTTAAAACAAAAGTTCTCATCATAGGGGCACCTGGGTGGCTCAGTCGGTTAAGTGTCCCACTTTGGCTCAGGTCATGATCTCACAGTTCGTGGGTTCCAGCCCCGCATTGGGCTCTGTGCTGACAGCTGGCTCAGAGCCTAGAGCCTGCTTCAGATCTGTCTCCCTCTCTCTCCCTGCCCATCCCCTGCTCATGCTGTCTCTCTCTGTCTCTCTCTCTCTATCCCTCCCTCCCTCCCAGAAATAAATAAAAAACATTTTTAAAAAAAGTTCTCATCATAAGAAAAAATATTTCTATGTGAGGTGATTAGTTGTTCATTAAACTTGTGGTAATCATTCCACAATATTTATTTATTTATTAAAAGTTTTTTTAATTTATTTTTTTAAAGTAGGCTCCACACCCATCATGGGGCTCAAACTCACGACCCGAAGATCAAGAGTCACATGTTCTACCGACTAAGCCAGGCAGGTGCCCCTTTCTTTTTGACTTTTATTTTTTGAGAGAGTGAGAGAGAGCATAAGCAGGGGAGGGACAGAGAGAGAATCCCAAGCAGCATCCATGCTGTCAGTGCAGAGCTCAACTACAACCTGAGCTGATAATCGAGTCACATGCTTATCTGACTGAGCCACTTAGGCACCCCTCTTTTTGCTTTTTAAATTGCAAATGCAGGGGCGCCTGGGTGGCTTAGTCGGTTAAGCGTCCGACTTTCGCTTAGGTCATGATCTCGCGGTTCGTGGGTTCGAGCCCCGCATCGGGCTCTGGGCTGACTGCCAGCTCAGAGCCTGGAGCCTGTTTCAATCTGTGACTCCCTCTCTCTTTGACCCTCCCCTGCTCATGCTGTCTCTGTCTCTCTCTCCTAGAAATAAATAAAACATTAAAAAAAAAAAATTTTAAATTGCAAATGCAGGGGCGCCTGGGTGGCTTAGTCGGTTAAGCGTCCAACTTTCGCTTAGGTCATGATCTCGCGGTTCGTGGGTTCGAGCCCTGCGTCGGACCCTGTGCTGACTGCCAGCTTAGAGCCTGGAGCCTATTTCGGAGTCTGTATCTCCCTCTCTCTCTGACCCTCCCCTGCACACGCTGTCTCTCTCTCTCTCTCTCTCCTAGAAATAAATTAAAAAAATATTTTAAAAATTGCAAATGCAGTATATTGTGTTTATAAATAATTCAAACAAGGGGGGCCTGGGTGGCTCAGTTGGTTAAGCATCAGACTTCAGCTCAGGTCATGATCTCGCAGCCCGTGAGTTGAAGCCCCTCATTGGGCTCTGTGCTGACAGCTCAGAGCCTGGAGCCCGCTTCAAATTCTGTCTCCCTCTCTGCTCCTCCTCTCCTCGTGCTCTGTCTCTCTTTGTCTCTCAAAAATTAATAGATGTTGGGGCGCCTGGGTGGCTTAGTTGGTCGAGCGTCCAACTTCAGCTCAGGTCATGCCTCGCGGTCCAGTCCGTGGGTTTGAGCCCCGCGTCTTGCCCTGTGCTGACGCTTGGAGCCTGGAGCCTGCTTTAGATTCTGTGTCTCCCTCTCTATCTGCCCCTCCCCACTCATGCTCTGTTTCTTTCTGTCTGTCTGTCAGTTTCTCTCTCTCTCAAAAATGAGTAAACATTAAAAAAAATGAATAAATGTTAAAAAAAATCCAAACAATACAAAAGTTCAGTGTACTCCACATTTAATTTTATTATTGTTTAGAATTCACATTATTATCCCCGTCTCATTGACAGGAAAACAAACTACCCTAAGGCCATCCAGGCAGGAGGAAGCAGAGTGTGGACTAGAATTCAGAGTTTTTTGTGTCTAAGGGCAGGGTTGCTCAGCCTGTACAGCCTCCTGTCAGGAGGCCCCTGCCCCTATCCTGGGTTAATCCAGAAGAAACTTACAAAGGCTGTGACAAAACACTCAGCAGGCAGGCCCTGATCCACATCAGAGATAACATTCACTCTGTTGCATGAGACAGGACTGTCCCCAATTTCCCCTACAGTCTATATGCCAGCACCCCACACCTGTCTCTCCCACCTAACAGGTGTGCATATCTAAATATGAATAAGTAAGAGTCTAGGAGTAACTCTGAACTGACTCTGATTTCATTAAGAAAATGATTCATGGGGGCGCCTGGGTGGTTCAGTCAGTTGAGTGACTGACTTGATTTTGGCTCAGGTCATGACCAAGGTAGTGGGACTGAACCCCGTGTTGGGCTCTGTTCTGAGTGTGGAGCCTGCTTTGGATTCTCACTCTCCCTCTGTTCTTCTCCCTCTCCCTCCCTCTCTCTCTCTCTCTCTCTCAAATAACACATACACACACATACACACACACACACACACAAAACCAAAAAAAAATGATTCCTGCAAACTACAGCACTCTGATTTTTTTAAAGTAGGCTCCACACCCAACATAGGGCTTGAACTCACGACCCTGATATCAAGACTCACATGCTCTATGGACTGAGCCAGTGGGTTCCCCAGTGTTCTGTGATTTTTTAAATATTTATTTATTTAATGTTTTTATTTATTTCTAGGAGAGAGAGAGAGAGACAGCGTGAGCAGGGGAGGGTCAGAGAGAGAGGGAGTCACAGACTGAAACAGGCTCCAGGCTCTGAGCTGGCAGTCAGCACAGAGCCCGACGCGGGGCTCGAACCCACGAACCGCGAGATCATGACCTAAGCGAAAGTCGGACGCTTAACCGACTAAGCCACCCAGGCGCCCCTTTATCTTTATCTTTTATTTATTTGCAATTTCATTTGAGCTTGACAAAGGATTATTGTATACAGGGAGCTATTGCAGGTCACCAAATTTTGGTTCTAAAAGAATTAACACTTAAGGAGCATTTACTGGGAACTCTAGCTCAGATTTCTGCCATGAAGAATTGTGGGGATGCCTGGGTGGCTCAGTCGGTTAAATGTCCAACTCTTGGCTTCGCCTAAGGTCATGATGTCACGTTCCTGGGTTCAACCCCCTCATCAGACTCTATGCTGAGGCACAGAGCCTGCTTGGGATTCTGTCTCCCTTTCTCTCTGCCCCTCCCCCGCTTACTCTATCTCTCCAAAAATAAATAAAAAGAAACTTAAAAAAAGTAGGGCGCCTGCTTGGCTCAATCAGTCAAGCGTCCGACTTTGGCTCAGATCATGATCTCACAGCTCGTGGGTTTGAGCCCTGTGTCGTGCTCTGTGCTATGTCTCCCTCTCTTTCTGCCCCTCCCTGGCTCGCACTCTGTCTCTCAAAAATAAACGTTAAACTTTTTTTTAAAATTTTTTTAATGTTTTATTTATTTCTAGGAGAGAGAGAGACAAGCGTGAGCAAGGGAGGGTCAGAGAGAGAGGGAGTCACAGACTCTGAAACAGGCTCCAGGCTCTGAGCCGGCAGTCAGCACAGAGCCCTACGCGGGGCGCGAACCCACGAACCGCGAGATCATGACCTAAGCGAAAGTTGGACGCCTAACCGACTAAAGCCACCCAGGCGCCCCAAACATTAAACATTTTAAAAAATACAAACATACATACATAAATAGTGAACTCTGGCCTCCAGATCAGAGTGGAGCCCACTGACTTATCTGAGCTGGCTGATTCTTAGTAACTATCTTCCTGGGGTAAGGTTGTAGTGGCACCTGCAGCTTCCCATGGTGTGGCATCCAGGTGTTCCCCAGGGGAAGCTGCAAGAGGCCAGAGGGCACAAGCTCAGGTCTCACATGCTCTAATGGGAAGTTTTCATCTTGCTGGGTATCAACTTAATTAGACCCTGTGGCCAGGAGTGTAGTATATTGTGTTTTAACCCTTAATCCTGGAAAGATCTTGGACTGATTGCTCTCTGCAGGTCGTGGAGGCTTCTGGCATGATTCAGGGCTTTGGCTTAAACACGCTCAACCTCTACTCACCCCTCTGGGTGGGGGGACAGCACAGGGCTACCAGGGCATTACGCTGGCAGCACACATGAGCAACCTTTTCTGAAGATCCCAGTTCCACATGGCCACCCCAGTAAGTGGTTGGTCAGGTGGGGTGTGAGACCGTGAGAGCCATGCCCTGTGGTCTGGAGATAATTTTTTTAAAACGTTTTATTCATTTCTGAGAGAGAGAGAGAGAGAGAGAGAGACAGTGTGAGCAGGGGAGGGTCAGAGAGAGAGGGAGATACAGAATCTGAGACAGGCTCTGAGCTGGCAGTCAGTACAGCCTGACGCAGGGCTCGAACCCACAAACCATGAGATCATGACCTGAGCCGAAGTTGGACACTTAAACGACTGAGCCACCCAGGTGCCCCGTGGAGATCATTTTTATAGGTATCGCTTTTCTCCACCTTTGCAAATAGTCCAGTCCACCATCATCTGTTGCCTGGACTATTATAATTTCCTTCTAATTTGGTGATTCTGAAGCTGCAGCCTCAGCCTCTCCGGCCATCTCAGTCATCTTTAAGTTTTAGCAGGCACATTTAGCCCATGTGATTGGTTAACTAGACCTTTCTTTGTAGATCACATGTTGTTTCTTCGAAAGACTGGGACCAAACCCTCTTGCACAACACCAGAGATAACGTCTGGACTGAGTGTGCACGCAGTCAAGTGTTACAGACCACTGTGCTCCCCTTTTACTGATTAACTGCCCTACAGTTCCTTTAAAAATCTTTGGGCCAGGCAGAAACCTCAGAGTTGGCTTTTGGACAAGAGTCTACCTCCTCAGGTGGCTGGCCTCCTGAATAAATCTCCTATTCCTTTGCAATCAAAGTTCTCTTCAGTATTGGCTTTTCCAGCGAAGGGCTGCCGAACTTGGGCTTTTTGGTCACAAATTTCTGCTGCTGACCTTGCTTTCCTATAGTCTCCTGTCCTTCCAAAGGTCTTTTTTTTTTTAAGTTTATTATTATTATTTAAAAAAAATTTTTTTTAACATTTTATTTATTTCTAGGAGAGAGAGAGAGAGAGAGACAGCGTGAGCAGGGGAGGATCAGAGAGAGAGGGAGTCACAGACTGAAACAGGCTCCAGGCTCCGAGCTGGCAGGCAGCACAGAGCCCGACGCGGGGCCCAAACCCACGAACCGCGAGATCATGACCTAAGCGAAAGTCGGATGCTTAACCGACTAAGCCACCCAGGCGCCCCTAAGTTTATTATTTTTTTGAGAGAGAGTGAGTGCACAAGAGCAGAGGAGGGGCAGACACACACACACACACACACACACACACACACGGGGAGGAGGGGAATCCTTAGTAGGCTCTGCACTGCCAGCATAGAGCCTGACGCTGGACTTGAACCCATGAACTGTGAGATCATGACCTGGACTGAAATCAGGAGTTGGACACCTAGTTGACTGAGCCACCCAGGTGCCCCACTTTTTTTTTTTTTTTAATTTTTTTTGTTTTAAGAGAGAAGTCAAGAGCAGGGGAGGGGCAGAGACACATGGGGCTTAAACTCACAAAATGTGAGATCATGACCCGAGCTGAATGAATTTGAACGCTTAACTGACTGAGCCACCCAGGGCCCCTACAACAGTCTTTTAAAACTCATGTCATCTTCAGCTCAAAATCCTCTATGGTTTCTCTTCTTACTAAGAGGAAAGCCAAGGTCCTCATCCTGCCTGACAGGCCCCCACAGGCCTGTCTTCTCTGTGACCTCCTGTTCTAGCCTCTTCTCATCCTGTCCTTCGCGTTCGCCATCACCACCCACCACAGCTCTGCTGCATCTTCACCACCTACAGCCTCCCCAGATGTCAGCCTCGGGCTTTGCACTTTCTGGTCCCTGGCCTGGAACCGTTTGCACTAGATGCCTGCACGGCTTCCTCCCTCAGCTCAGTCAGGTCTCTGCTCAGATCCTACTCAGAGAGATCTCCTCAAACAAAAATAGGTGCCCGCCCCTTTGTCACTCAGCAACTTGTTTTGCTTCATTACTTTTCACAGCACTTTGATTGCCCAGCTTGCTTCCTTGCTTTATTAGCCTGCATGCCTCTACCTGGCCCTGTTTTTTTTTTTTAACTTTTTTTTTTTAATGCTTATTTATTTTTGAGGGACACGTGGGGTGGCTCAGTCAGTTAGGCATCCGAGTTCGGCTCAGGTCATGATCTCACAGTTCAAGCCCTGCATTGAACTGGTTCTGTGCTGGCAGCTGCTTGGGATTCTCCCTCTCTCTCTGCCCCTCCCCTGCTCATGCTTTTTCTCTCTCTTTCCCTCTCTCAAGGTAAATAAGTAAAATTAAAAAAAAAAAAGAAAGAAAGAAAAGAAATGGATCAGGGGTGTAAAACATGGGAAAAGTTTGTGGGATTCGGAAAAGGACATCTCTGGGATTAGCTGAGTCTGGGGGTCCTGGGCGTGGAATAATGGGATAGAGGAGGGGAATATCTGAGGCGTTTTACTGCATGATCCGTTCCTAGCTGCCTCCTGCCTCCGAAGGGTCCCCTCCCTTGGGTGCCAGAGTGCATCCCTGCCCCGTCCTGTATTTGCAGCTAGCCCAGAATTACCTGAGTCAGGCACTCCCTCCCTGCCTGGGAACTGGTGAACCCAAGGAGATCGGCAGCCACGGCTAAAGTCATGACAGCGAGGCTGTGACCTCAGAGGACTGAGGGGTCTTAGGGAGAGGCAGGCCAGAGCCTGTGGGGATTAAATGTAGGACAGGATGTTTGTATGCTGTTAGAGTCCCAGCACCTGTACCATGTCGAGAACACTTTAAGTACTCAGATATTTGTTGAAAGAAGCAATGGTTGAGGGAGAGGCAGCTGTTAGGACAGGAAGCAGAGGACATGGAGGTGGGGGCCCTCAGGTCCAGGAAGAGCATGTGGGAAGGCGCTGTGATCCTGGGGGAGTGGGTAGGCTCCTATCTCGGAGCAGTTGTTTGCTAGCTGACAAGGGACCCTGGGAATCCCAGTTCCCAGCTCTTCTCCCCGCAGCTGCCAGGCTGGCTCTCAGTACCAGAGGCCACATATGACCACCCCATTCTGCTGGGAGTTGCTGCAACATGACCTTTATGCCCTTTTTTTTTTTTTTCCTACACAGGGGACACTGACCTGGCCTGCAGCTTCCTGGGTGGGGAGAGGTTTGTGGAGGCCCTGAAGTAGCAGGTGAGGAAGCCTGGGTCAGAGTGGAGTGCTGAGGTCTGTTGTTCTTCCAGAAGTCAGCAGCCTGGGGAAGAGGGGGTTCCAGTGCCCCTCCAAATGGGGGCTCGTCCCCCCCCCAATACATTCTGCCTGGGAGAAGAACCCTCAGGTAGACAGGGCTGGAGAGATCCAAGGCCAAGTATTTTTTCCTTCCTTTCAGAAAACAAAGAAGGAAACCTTGTCCCTATCTAAAACCAGAGGAGAGATAACTTCTTTCCAAAAGAAGTTCATTAGCATTTAAATATGCACCAATCTTTCAATCTTAAAAAAAACAAAAACAAAAACCTCTCCTCTCCAATCCAGCTACATCTCCCACTCATATCTGGCTTCTCCCCACCTCATCCACAGAAATGGCTCTCTCCAAGGTCACCATCAGCCCTGTCACACAGCCAGAGGCCTTGTCAATCCCTTCCCTGCTGGACTGCACAAAAACATGGAGTCTCTCAGTGCTCTTGCTTCTGTGACCTCCATTAGCCTCTCTACTCGTCCTCATCCTCCTGTGCTGGGCTGTCCTGAAGCTCTTCCCTCCTTAACTGTGAATGGAGGCCCCTCTTCTCAGGGCCTTGGGGCCTCTGCCCTCTGAAGGCTCCCCTGCAGCAGCCCTTCTGCCCAAGACTTCAGTCCCCATCGGACATCTGGCTGCTGGCTCCTTGTCCGGCAGCCTTAGCCCAGGGTCCTCTCAATCTCTCCTCTTGGGTGATTCACAGGCACCTTCAAGCCCAAAACTGAACCCACCATCATTACTCCATTGTTCCCGCTTTGTGGGGGTAAGTCATCTGGTGCAGACATCACTTTTTCTCCCTAACTTTTCATAGGTAGGTTGCCAAAGCCCCACACTTTTACCTCCCTTCCCTCTAATGGTCTCACTTCCCTCTGAGTCCTCCCCCCAACCTTGCAGTAGCTTCCTGGTTAGCTTCCAGGTAACTTCTCCTGTTAGGCACCCGCCCTTTCTCCAGGGTACAACCAATGTGACCTTAAAACAATGCACATATTAGTATGTCCTGATCTACCCCACCCTTCAAAGGCTTCCAGATCCCTTAGGATAAAGGTCTGAACAGGTCCTCCTTAGGACTCCAACTGCCCTGGCCTTTCAGTTCCTCAAAGATGTTCAAAGATGCCAGTGTC
>NW_027551573.1:1144470-1190255 GCF_008692635.1 Crocuta crocuta
TTTTTTTTTTTAATGCTTATTTATTTTTGAGGGACACGTGGGGTGGCTCAGTCAGTTAGGCATCCGAGTTCGGCTCAGGTCATGATCTCACAGTTCAAGCCCTGCATTGAACTGGTTCTGTGCTGGCAGCTGCTTGGGATTCTCCCTCTCTCTCTGCCCCTCCCCTGCTCATGCTTTTTCTCTCTCTTTCCCTCTCTCAAGGTAAATAAGTAAAATTAAAAAAAAAAAAGAAAGAAAGAAAAGAAATGGATCAGGGGTGTAAAACATGGGAAAAGTTTGTGGGATTCGGAAAAGGACATCTCTGGGATTAGCTGAGTCTGGGGGTCCTGGGCGTGGAATAATGGGATAGAGGAGGGGAATATCTGAGGCGTTTTACTGCATGATCCGTTCCTAGCTGCCTCCTGCCTCCGAAGGGTCCCCTCCCTTGGGTGCCAGAGTGCATCCCTGCCCCGTCCTGTATTTGCAGCTAGCCCAGAATTACCTGAGTCAGGCACTCCCTCCCTGCCTGGGAACTGGTGAACCCAAGGAGATCGGCAGCCACGGCTAAAGTCATGACAGCGAGGCTGTGACCTCAGAGGACTGAGGGGTCTTAGGGAGAGGCAGGCCAGAGCCTGTGGGGATTAAATGTAGGACAGGATGTTTGTATGCTGTTAGAGTCCCAGCACCTGTACCATGTCGAGAACACTTTAAGTACTCAGATATTTGTTGAAAGAAGCAATGGTTGAGGGAGAGGCAGCTGTTAGGACAGGAAGCAGAGGACATGGAGGTGGGGGCCCTCAGGTCCAGGAAGAGCATGTGGGAAGGCGCTGTGATCCTGGGGGAGTGGGTAGGCTCCTATCTCGGAGCAGTTGTTTGCTAGCTGACAAGGGACCCTGGGAATCCCAGTTCCCAGCTCTTCTCCCCGCAGCTGCCAGGCTGGCTCTCAGTACCAGAGGCCACATATGACCACCCCATTCTGCTGGGAGTTGCTGCAACATGACCTTTATGCCCTTTTTTTTTTTTTTCCTACACAGGGGACACTGACCTGGCCTGCAGCTTCCTGGGTGGGGAGAGGTTTGTGGAGGCCCTGAAGTAGCAGGTGAGGAAGCCTGGGTCAGAGTGGAGTGCTGAGGTCTGTTGTTCTTCCAGAAGTCAGCAGCCTGGGGAAGAGGGGGTTCCAGTGCCCCTCCAAATGGGGGCTCGTCCCCCCCCCATACATTCTGCCTGGGAGAAGAACCCTCAGGTAGACAGGGCTGGAGAGATCCAAGGCCAAGTATTTTTTCCTTCCTTTCAGAAAACAAAGAAGGAAACCTTGTCCCTATCTAAAACCAGAGGAGAGATAACTTCTTTCCAAAAGAAGTTCATTAGCATTTAAATATGCACCAATCTTTCAATCTTAAAAAAAACAAAAACAAAAACCTCTCCTCTCCAATCCAGCTACATCTCCCACTCATATCTGGCTTCTCCCCACCTCATCCACAGAAATGGCTCTCTCCAAGGTCACCATCAGCCCTGTCACACAGCCAGAGGCCTTGTCAATCCCTTCCCTGCTGGACTGCACAAAAACATGGAGTCTCTCAGTGCTCTTGCTTCTGTGACCTCCATTAGCCTCTCTACTCGTCCTCATCCTCCTGTGCTGGGCTGTCCTGAAGCTCTTCCCTCCTTAACTGTGAATGGAGGCCCCTCTTCTCAGGGCCTTGGGGCCTCTGCCCTCTGCAGGGTCCCCAGCAGCAGCCCTTCTGCCNTGTGCAGCTAGTATACTCAGTGTACTGCTTAATTATTTGATTGTTTTCTAAGAATGCTCTGAAGTCCCAGTTAAAGAATTGGAATCCTCCCCACCCTCATAAAACCTAGATATCTTCATCAGTCTTTACCTAGAAGTTGTATGCTAATTCTTTCTGAAAAATAAACAGTACAATTAGAAGCCATCATTCAATGAGTGCTAAGTTCCAGGTATTAGTTTAATAGCTTTACATAGTTACTAATTACCTCATTTAATTGTTAATAAAATATGACAGCAATATTATTATCATTCCAGCTTTTAAAACAATTTACATTATGAGACTCAAGCAGAAATATATGAGTAGCTTCATAAAATAATCCAGGTTAGAAATCATCGCATCAGTATTAGGGGAGCTGACAATTAGACCTCAGTAGTTTGAAAGTTTCTGTAAGATGATTTCAGAATGTACATAGCTGAAATCATGGGTTTATTATGAATGACCATGACAAAGATCTAGTTTTATCTTTTTTTTTTTTTTTAATTTTTTAAACACTTTTAAATTTATTATTGACAGAGCAGGGACAGAGAGAGACAGAGCATGAGCATGGGAGGGGCAGAGATGGCGAGACACCGAATCTGAAGGAGGCTCCAGGCTCTGAGCTGTCAGCACAGCTCAGGGGCTCAAACTCATAAACTGTGAGATAATGACCTGAGCCGAAGTCGGATGCTTAACTGACTGAGCCACCCAGGTGCCCTACAGTGTCATCTTTGTAAGGCTCAGGTCTTTGTTGCGACGCAACCTCTCTCTGCCATTTTATCCAGAGAACTCCTACTTCTTCCACATCCTTAGAGAGTACTTGAATCTCTAGACTGGACTACAGACTCCCCAAAGCTACCTGTGCTTCCCCATTTATTAACATTTATCACACGTGTAATTCTTTGTTTGACAGTTGGCTTCTCTGCTGACCTGTGAGCAATGTCACCCAGCGCCTGAAGGGCCTGTACTCTTCTGAGCTACATTCTGGGACATGGTGGATGTCCAACCAATGGTTATTTGTGGAAAAATGAGAGTTCTGCCCTTGTGATGGAGGGGCAGGGGCTGTAGAGCTGGTAGAGTCACTGGCTCATAGGTACCTGATGCTCTAGCTAGAAATACCCTCAGAGCTGATAGCTGTGAGAGGAAACCCAAATAGGGGTCAGCTGATCCAGTGATTACTTTAAGGAGGAGCCCCTTTGCAGAGGCTATAGAAAACACAGTTGCTGAGTGACACACCTCTTTGGTCTCCTAGATAGTGAGCCCCTAGCTGGTACTAGAACAAACAGGTGGCTGGCTTCTTTAAAGAATATGAGAATAAAGGTCTTGTTCCTCAGAATCAAGGGAGGGCCACCCAACTCCTAACCAGTGCCTCACCAGAACCTACACAGGGGAGGTGACTCAGGACCCAATCTGGGCTAGGTTCTCCTGGGGGTAGGGAGGGAAGCTTTTCACCCTTCAGCGAGTGAAGGGTGCCAAATGGGACTCAGCCAGAAAGAACCCAGGTCCTGGCTTGAGATCTCAGAACTTGTTCTGGGGTTATAGACAGCTGTGGTTTGGGGACCTGAGAAAAGTAGGTGGCTTGTAACCAGAAGCCCCAAAGCTTGGAGACTATAATTACGAAGACTGAGGTTACGTTCATAAAGTCCCCCTTCATGTACCACCTTCCCCGGGAAGCCCCCAAACGTCTCCAGTGTTCTCCCCTATCTCTCTATCCAGGCCTCTACAGCATAAGAAAAGAAATGTTACTACTTGTTTGTTTAAAAAAAAAAAAAAGTTTACATAGAACATTAAACTCTAGAGCAGTGGTTTTCAAAGTTTAAAATGTATCAGAATCATTAGGAGGGTAGGCTGGTGGGCTCTAGCCTCAGGGTTTTGGATTCTGTAGGTCTGGGCTAGAATGTAAGGGGCTGTGTTTTTGGTGCCTGGTGTGCCATGCAGCTGAGCGTCCAAGACTCTTGATTTCAGCTCAGGTCATGATCCCAGGGTCATGGGTTTGAGCCCCCTCACTGGGCTCCATACTGAGCGTGGAGCCTGCTTAAGATTCTCTCTCTCTCTAGAATAATAGCAAATCTTAAAAAAAAAAAAAAAAGTGGGGGGCACCTGGGCAGCTCAGTTGTTGAGTGTACAACTTAGGCTCAAGTCATGATCTCACAGTTCAAGCCCCACATCAGGCTCTGTGCTGACAGCTCAGAACCTGGAGCCTGCTTCGGATTCTATGTGTATGTGTGTCTCTCTCTGTTCCCTCCTCCACTCATTCTCTGTCTCTCAAAAAATACAAACATTAAAACAAAAAAGAATGTGTTATTTCTAATAAGTTCCTGGATGGAGTTGCTGCTGCTGCTGAGGGAACTACACTGTGAGAACCATTGCTCTGCAGAAACATGTACTCGTCAGATAACTGGCACTAGTTATTTGACCTTTCTTTTGCAAAGGGCTCAGGTGTCCTAGTCTCTAATATCAACCTGTTCAGGGTCTGGAGACATTCAAGAGCTTCCTGAAGAAACCTCCGTCTTGTGATCTTCCTCAGCTGCGGGTAAGGTTCCCCAAAGCCTGGTGTCTTCCTCCCTATATACCCAATCTGCTTCTCTTGGGGTGCCTCCCCTTCCATGTATTCTCACTGCCCTTCTCCAAAGCTCTGTGCTGCTATCACCAATATAGTGAGATCTGGGAGGAGGAAAGGGGGCAAGACAAAAAAGGTCTGTGTGAAAAAGATGGACAGTTGTGTGCTCCTTGAAGTCTCCAGAAGCTGCTGGGTTCCAGTGAAGGTCCTGCCCCTGATTTGCTACTTGACCTTGATAGAGTCACTAAACTCTTCTGAGTCTCTTTTTTCCCATCTGCAAAGTGACAGGAAACCTCCTCTGGCTCATATCCTGACTCCTAGAACTGATGGGTGGGAGTAAATTCTTAACAGTGATTTAGAAAAAATAAACCTTAACACAAGTTGCACTTTGAGAGGCTTTCTCACTTAAAGATAACTTTGAAAGCCACTTCTCCATACCTCTACCTACGCCTCCCACCCCCTGCTTTTGAACAGATGTATCTATTTGTCTATCTGTTTGTCTATCTGTACCAAGATAGCAAGATTAGATGTTGTGTATGATCAACAGCCCACTAAAAAGAAATGATTCTCTGGAGTTGATTCTCTTCAAAAGTTATTCAGGAGCACCTGGGTGGCTCAATCGGTTAAACGTCTGAGGTTAAACGTCTGACTTCGGCTCAGGTCATGATCTCACCATTCAGAGTTCGAGCCCCACATCTGGCTCTGTGCTGAAGCTGAGAGCCTGGAGCCTGTTTCAGATTCTGTGTTTCCTTTCTCTCTCTCTCTTTGCCCCTCCCCTGTTCACACTCTGTCTTTCTCTCAAAAATAAACTTTAGAAAAAAAGGTAAAATAAGAGCCATTCATTTATTCCATATTTATAGAACACCTCCTATGAGCCAATCACCATGCTGAAGCAGATGCCTAAAAATTAAACAGCCTAAAATACAAGTAAACATATTGCTATCCCAATGTGATGATATTAGGAGGTGGGGCCTTTGGGAAATGATTAGGCCATGAGGGTGGAGCACTTACAAATGAGATTTCTGTTCTTATAAAAGGGATCCCAGAGAGTTCCCTTGCCTCTGCTACCATGCAAGGTTACATCAAGAAGATGGCTATCTAGGAGGCCTGGCTGTATTTGGAAGAGATTAAATTTTTGATGGACTTATACCCTAGAGAGGGAAGTATGGAGTGCTGAAGAGGAGTTTGGATGACAATCCCCAATTTACTGCCCACTCCTCCTGTTCAGGACTCTGTTCAGGTTTCTATCTTTAAGGTCCCTGAAATGATAGCAGAGATAAATGTTAGGTAAAATGTTAAGTCTACCTGAAACCATTATAACACTGTATGTTAACTAGCTTGGATTAAAACAATTTTTTTAAGTGATTGTAAGTATGAAAAAAATGTTAAGTCTAAGTTGGGGCTGAGATAGTGCCCTGAGAAGTCTGTAATACAAAATGAACTATCTGCCAAGGCAGGCGCCCATATGGGTAGAGTTTGAGCTAAAAGTCTAGCTTACAGGCAGTCACTTCAGTTATCAGGTCTGTAATCAGGGAAGACACAGAAAATTAGAGCAGAGTCACAGACTTTGTCTGGCTCAGAGTTCTACCAGTTGTCCTAAGTTTCACTCATCGGCCTGCGGCCCAGGCATATTTCTTAGACCTGCCCTAATTTGTTTGCAAGCATCCACTTAGATAATTCTAAAGTATCCACGAACCAGAGGACATGCTGTGTGGCCTTTCCTGTTGCTTCCTAGCTTCTTCTGAGTTCTTTCATGAAAAGAGATGGGGGATTAACAAACTTAAATTAGGTGAGAAGCTCCTACACAGTCCTAGAACAAATTTCCTGTGAAGAAGAGAATTTAAGAATTCAAATGCAAACTCAACAGGAAAACACCAAACACACAGCAGTATTTTCAGGACCTGTATCACTAGTTTATAACACCCTGTCAGATTATATATCACCTTTTTTTTGGTTTGGAAAATATCTTGTTGCTAATGGACCATTAAACATTATGGCTGGGAGGTTACCTGGACAGGGGTTTTCCAAACAACAACTAAGAGTGTGATGATGCCTGAGAATATGAGCTCTGAAATCAGACGGGTTGGGTTTCAGCAATTGCTCTGCCATTGACTAACTATGTGACCTCCTGCAAAGTGACTTAACCTCTCTAAGTCTCAGTTTTATGACCTGTAACACAGGATAAATAACTTAATCCCTACCTCACAGGGTCCTGAGGTAGGGATTAAAGCATGTAAAGTTAGGTATATTAAGGCATGTGAAGTTGTACTTTAGAATATATTGGTTGATCAAAGAAACCTATGGACATGTAAGAATTCCAACGCCCCACAGTAGGTCCTTGGCTTTTTAGGAGTCAAAAGTACACAACTGGGGAGCCACACAATCTTGTCTAATATCCTCAGAGTAGTGAAGAAGGAAAGAAAAGGTCCAGGGAAGGGAATGACCTTCCCAAGTTTACATAGAAAGTTAGGGGTACATAGAAAGTTAGGCCTGGTTTAGGACTTGAGTTTCAGAATTTCTTAGTGAGTTTTTTGCAGTGTGCCTCCCTGAACACACTGCCCTCAGGGTAGAGCCACCAAAGTATTACCAAAGTGTGAGTGCTTAGGGATTCAGGAGCTGGAGGGCGATCAGAATTTAGGATTAGGTTGTCAGGGAGTCGCTGGATAGGACAGAGAATCGTCAGGTGGTCCACACTATTGTAAATTGAATTTACTGAATCGTCTGATAAATGGGACTGAAAAACAGGAGCGTGAAGTAATAAGTCTTGTATTTTTGCTCACTTTTCTTCCAAGCACCTAAACATATAGAGGTTGTACAGATCTTAAAGTCCTTTGTCTTCTAGGTAAATTCACCTCAATTGATTGCAACCCAATTCAGTGCGGGTTTTTGTTTCCTGACACTTAGGTTTCCTCCTCCAGGCTATTTAGGGAAACAATGAAAAGAGTTTGTAAAATTCTTCCAGAGCTTGGGATGCATGATTAATTGGGGGGTGAAGGATCAGAAGAAGGCTGAGGAAAGAGGCCAGGTAAGTAATTAACAGCGGGCTGAAGGTCCTGTATCTAAATACGTTTTGAACCTTAGGACACGTAATTGCTGAGTGATTCAGTGAATCCTTTGTGAAGGTCTCTAGTACAATAGTTTGGGCACGATTTCCTACTATGTTTTTCAGTAAAATGAAAAAGGTACACCAGGTGAATCTCCTTTACCCCTTACAGTTGGTAAACATTCTATAGGTTTCTCTACTTTCTAGTAGGGATGGAAGCCACCCAGAATCCTTGACAACACACAGTTGAAGGACTTTGATCTCCGGCTATTGTGTGAATCCCTCAGGTACTTGACTAAGTGCTCAAGGCAGGTCAAATCTTCAGAGGGGTATAGATGTAGTCCCAGGGGAGGGACTGCAGTGGGCTTTTTTTTTTTTTTTAAATTTTTAATGTTTATTTATTTTGAGAGACGAGAGGCAGAGCATGAGCATAGAAGGGACGGAGGGGGCAGAGAGAGAGGGAGACACAGGATCCGAAGCAGGCTCCAGGCTCTGAGTTGTCAGCAGAGAGCCCATGTAGTGGGCTTTAAGAATGTCCTGGAACAGCCTCAGTATCAAGTAGCAAACCATTTTTCTGGCACAGACAGGCTAAAGTGGAGAAAGGCAACTCAGTTTTCTTTCAATTCATCTTATTTTAGGAGATCTATGTTTGAGGTCTGAACTAGTTGTAAAATTACAGAGCTGACCTTAGATAGTTGACCTTTATGGGTATCACGTAGTCTCTTTTCTAAAAACAGAAAAAATTTAAGTTACACAAATAAGACATGAATACATCCTCTTCGTGAACAGTTCAAATAGTGTGGTAATATAGAGAATAAAAAGCAAAAGTCCCCTTTACCCTTCTTCATTTTACTTCCCTCCCCAGGGATAACTGCTGGTGTCATTTTGGTAGGGAGGTGTACCTTTTCATGCCTTTTTAAAAAAAATGTTTATTTATTTATTTTGAGAGAGAGCGAGTGAGCACCCAAGCGGGTGAGGCAGAGAGGGAGAGGAGAGAGGGGATCCAATGTGGGGCTTGATCTTAGGAACCATGAGATCATGACCTGAGCAGGTATCAAGAGTCAAATGCTCAACCAAGTGAGCCACCCAGACACCTCTCCAATCCTTTTTTTTTATGCATTCAGTTATATGTAAATATAGACAGTTATTTTTTCCTACACAGATGATAACACTGCGCTATTTTTTTCTATTCAACACCTTTAAAAATTTTTTAAAAATGTTTTTATTTCTGAGAGAGAGATTGAGAGACAGACAGAGTGAGCAGGGGAGGGTCAGAGAACGAGAGAGAGATACAGAATCTGAAGCAGGCTCCAGGCTCTGAGCTAGCTGTCAGCACAGAGCCCGACGCTGGACTCGAACCCACAAACCGAGAGATCATGACCTGAGCAAAGTCGGATGCTTAATTGATTGAGCCACCCAGGCTCACCATTTAAAATTTAACAATAAATCTTGGGGGGCTCCTGGGTGGCTCAGTCGGTTGAACATCCGACTTCTGCTCAGGTAGTGATCTTGTGTTTTGACCCCTGCATTAGGCTCTGTGCTGATAGCTTAGAGCCTGCTTTGGATTTTATGTCTCACTCTTTCTCTGCTCCTCCCCCACTCACGTTCTGTCTCTCTCAAAAATAAACATTAAAAACTTTTTAAAAAACAATAAATTTTGGAATCCTTTCATTGAAGTACATATAGGTTTGCCTTATTTTTTTCACAAACTAAATAGTATTCCATTGTATGAATGTAGCATACATTTTGTTTAACCTGTTTTCTATTGTTTCCAATTTTGAGAGGCCCCCATAAACAGTGTGTCAGTTAATCTTTATATAGTAGTATCTGTACAAATTTGCAATATCCACGTGTAATTCCTAGACATGAAATTACTGGGTTAGTGGGCTTATGCATTTTCAATTTTGATAAACTTGGTCAAAATGCTATCCACAGAGGTTTTAGCGATTTTATACAGCATCGCTGTATACAAAGATTTATTCCTCATCCTTGATCTGTTTAAGGGGTGTTTTACCACTAACATTGTAATGTTATAAGTCTGTTCCTTTGCTTTCTGATTTTTCAGCATTTACTTGTTTGTGTGTCTACCATGTGCTAGGTACTGTGCTAGGTGCTGGGAATACAACAATAAAGGAGACTGAAACAGTCCTTGCCCTTGCTGCACGTGGAGTCTTGAGTTTCATACAGTTGCTTGAAAACAAAAGACAATGAGTAAATGTTTGCTGAAAAGTGTTGGCCTCCAACCAAGGAAAGGCAGATGTCAAAAAGTATTTTTAGGACATTATGCTAAGTGAAATAGGTCAACTGCAAAAAGACAAATACTGCATGATTCCACGTATGTAAGATATCTAAAGTAGTCAAACTCTTAACAGAAAGTAGAATGGTGGTTGTCAGGGACTGGAGGGGGGAAATTAGGAGTTGTTCAACTGGTATAGAGTTTCAGTTTTACAAAATGAAAAGGTTTTAGAGATCAGTTGTATGACAGTATGCACTACTGTACAGCATATTAAAAATAGTTAATATGATACATAAAGATGATAAATTTTATGTGAAGTGTTTTTATCAATTTTTAAAAGTATTTTTGGACACAAAGGGTAGTATGAAACAGATGGCTAAGAGACAAGTCTAGCTTAGGAGGGAGTGTTGAGGAGGATGGATCTTTTTTTCCAAAGGTAGCAAAAACCAACCACTCAACACTCCCTTCCCGGTCCTGCCACCTTTGTCTGGGAACAGGTGACTATAAAATCTTATAGTCTGCTACAGATAAATCGCAGCCAAAGATACGTTCCTATCCTTTTTCTCCTGAGAGCCCTTCTGCTACCTATTACAGGCTATAAGCCAAAAAGAGAACCTTTAGCTTCCTAGGTCTCTGTAAGAGGTCCCTTCTTCAGTCGGCAGAACTAGATAGAAAACAAAGTTCTGATGAAAGTGAGGCAAATTAGGACCAAATAGGAGACTACATTCTCCAGCACGCACTGCTCTCCTAGACGCAGTCAATGACGCAAAAAGACGCGATACTTTTGCGACAGGAATGGGGCGCGCGGGCGAGGGACGACTACATATCCCAGAAGGCAAAGCGCCATCACTCGTTACAGTCTGGCTCGCTTCTGGCTAGCTGGCGTTCCCAGCCGAAGGGACGCGAGGGGAGCGGAACGTAGCCCCGCGGCGTGCCGGACTTGACACTTCGAAAGAGAAAGGAGAGCGGGGGGTGGGGGAGGGGAGTGTTTTACCCTAACTCAAAGTAGTTCCCGCGCAGGGAGGTGAGGGTTTGTGGGCCCCCTCCCTTATTTATTGTTTCTCAGAGGCAATCCCAGGCCCTTATTGGCGGAAGACCTCGAGGGCAGGTGGGAAGTCTATGAAGCCCCAAATCGAAGTTATCTGCGTCTCCCCATTGGTCTTTCTCTCGTGCGCAGGCGCGAGAGCGCCGACTCCAGTCCCCAGGGACGGGTGAGCGGCAATTGGCCAAAACCCGCGAAGTAGGAGTCCGGATTGGTAGTTGCTAGCAGGAGCCTGGTTTCTTCCTTGACTTCTGCAAGTGATAGTGTGTGATTGGTTTAAATCCGCGGGCACCTCACGGTGATTGGGCGGGAGCCACGAGCTGGGTACGATCATTGGCTGGTGCTGGGGGCATCCCTCCTCGGGCGGGCAGCGAATGATGAAATGGGAACGGGGAGGGGAAAGGCCGCGACGTGAGCGCGCGACCTCCGGCGCCATTTTGTAGAGAAACAAGCGGAGTTAACCGAAGAGGGGGTCGAGGAGAGCCGGAGTCGAGGACTCAGGAGTTTCCTGTGTCCAGCGCTGCCGGAGCCGCCTGAGGTGAGGTGGGCCGGGGTCGGGGGCTGTGGCCGGCTGGCGGTGTCAGCTACGGAACGCGAGCGCCGGTGGACGAGGGAATGGGGTGGTCCAGGGGCCATTGGGAGCGTTTCCCGGAGCTCCGCGGAGCGAGGGGCAGTCGGGACGGGGAAGTGGCGAGGCGGGAGCGGGCGGACTCTTCCCACGGCTCGCGGACTCTTTGGGCTCTGAAGAGAAAAGGTGGGGGGGCAGGCTTCCCGGGGCGCACGGCAGAGCGCCGGGTGAGCCCCGGGGTGGTCCCCGGTCCGGGCCTGGAGGCTCTGAGGGCGGCGGTGGCGGCAATTCCGGCGGCTGGGCCTCGCTTCGCGCGGGCTGCACCCTCCTCGGACCCCACGAGCTCCTCAACTGCCCCTTTCTCTCGGGGCTTCCGGACGGGTGCAGCGGGCTCCGGCCCCCGAGGCCTAGTTCCAGAGGCGAGGGTCCGCGTGTGGAGTCGTTGGCAGGCTCCCGGTTCTTTCTGGTCGACCCGGAGCTGGCAGTCCCACTCCCGCTGCCCCCAGCACGTTGTCAAACCCCTGGTGGTTCGGGTGTCCGCCGGTGGGAGGGGCAGGCGGGAGCCAGCACTTCCTCATTACTTCTTGCCACAGGTTTTGTTCCACTCGCGCGCCGGGGCGCTCAGCTCGGACTTTCTCCGGAGTGTCTGTGCTGTGGCGGCGGGTTCGGCTCTCCCGTGGGAAGTGCCCCGCTAGTGAGCTGGATGTTTGTAGGCCTCGATGCTGGGCAGAGATTTCCTTCCTGCAGGTCTCGGAGAGGCTGCTTCAGGCCGCACACAAAATACTCTCACTCGTTACCAGTCCCTCTGCAGAATTCACCCACCTGGCCTCACACAGAATTACTTCCGCCAGGAGTAGGATTTGTAGTTTGTGTGTGTGTGTGTGTGTGTGTGTGTGTTTTTTAAAGAGATGCCTGATATCTGTGGGTTTGGAAATGCTGCGTTTAAAATAAACTTTGAAATGGAAACTTCTCCTCAAGCCACCCAATCAAACGTCACATTTCTTAGGACTCCAGTAAAAAGCCTGTTTTCTCGCTGTAAGCTGCGTAACGATGCTTAATTTCTCGCTTTATTTCTCTGTAATTCTGTTGCCGTGAGAGATTTATTTTAACAGTCAATAATTGAGTCAAAATAATTGAGTACCTTTGGCGGGGGGGAGGGATTTTGAACATTGCCCTAGTGATAATCCATTTGGTAGGTATAGGGATACAAAGATGAAAAAAATGGGAGGACAAGTAAAAAATGAGAAAGCAGGTCAAACAGATTAAGAACAAATAATCTGTTAGTAAATCTGTGACTCAGGTTGACATTCCTACCTTTCCAAAGATTGGGGCAGCATGGTGTTTTAGCTATTAATACTGTGGTAACAGTTTAAATAATCTTGTTTTAGGACACTGCAAATCGTTACCTTGTCTAAGTAGAAAATGAACTGAGGATACATAGAGTTTTAGGCATCTAGTTGTACTTTCACTGAAATGGTAGCATGTTGATTAAACTTGTTGAAAGTTGAGAGGGTTGGTCCCTTTTCAACAAGTGTGGGTCCCAAGTCCTTCATTGGAATCCAAGCACAAAGACTTGATCATCAATAACTGAAAGCATTGCCCTTTTTTGCCTAAGATTGTAACCTTAGAAGTTTTAAGGCAGGGTTTTGTGGCATCCTGGTGGAACTTAACTGAAATGCTCTTAGTTCCTAACTCAAATGGATTAGCTTAGCTTTTTTTCTCTAGTCTGTAAGTTTATATTGGGCGTTTACATCCCGGTCTCTTCAACATGGAATCTGGTCAGGCTAAGTTCTGTGACATCCTTCTAACTTTGGGTTGTGTATTTAAAAACGAACTACTGTGTGAGGACAAGAGAGGAGATGCTTGCTATCTCTTCAAGACATGCTTAAAGACTAAGCTCATATTTATCCTTGCATGTTGCTTTTTTTTCTAAGTATGTTTTTTGTTAGATTCTGACTTACTTATGAAAAGCTTTCTTTTTAACTAGCCTAAATTGATGAACTTGAATTTTTATTTCATTCCATGAGGTAACAAATCTTTGGCACTCAATGCTATGGAAGGTAATCTGTCCTTATAATAATTTTAATTGAATGCTCACACATCGTTTAAGACACTAAATTTTGATGTTTATACTTCTCAAATGAACAAAAATAATAGCCTGCCATTTTGAAATGCTATATTTTATGAACTTGGTATACTTTATTAAAGTACAAAACTAACTTTCAAGTCATTTAAAGATATTAGCTGAAGCACTTCTTAAATGGCCCTGTGATCAAACTGAACTTCCTGCTGGGACCTTTCAAAATGGTATCCCACTGAGTCTTATTTTAAGACCTTATACATAGAAAAATCCTACAGTTCCTTTCTGTTTGCACACAGTTTTTGAGAAGCATGTTTCAAAGCTAAAATGGGCCCAAAACTTTTAGCACCTTATATGTACACACTGTTTTAATGTACTTTTCACTCATACATTTGTAAGGATGTGACAAAGCAAATAAAACACATTGTTCATTGAAACCACTGTTTGAAAAGTCAGTAATTAGAGATGTAGACTTAATCTGAAACTGTTGAGATTTGAAGGAAATGCAGCCTTAGGAAGTGTTTAGTATAGATTTAAGAAATGTATTTTTGTGTTTAATGCTGGAAAGCTCAGCATAAATCTTCAGGATAAAATGTCTTTGTTAATTTTGTTAACATTTGTTAGGTGGAAATTCCTAAAATGTTGAATGCGATGTTAATGGTTTGCAGGAGATGTGTTTTTTTTGTATATGTATTGTCGGACTAATTATATAAAATATAAAAGGGAATGAAGTTGTATTTCAAAAGACATCATCTTACTGTTCTTAATCCTCCTCAAGAGCTCAGCATTTTCCCTTTCACAGATAATTAGTTTGAAAGTTTGTCACCTTGGAGTTATAGCTCATATTTTTGAAATGTAATGTTTTAAATTTTTATGTAGACTAATCATAGTCTACATAGTTATCCCTTTGTTTCAGACCTTTTTTCTGTCTTTTTCTCTCCCTCCCTCTCTCCCTCCTTCACCCTCTACCCTCCCTACTTCCAACGTGGGGCTCGAACTCATGACCCCAAGATCATGAGTCCCGTGCTCCAGCAACTGAGCCAGCCAGGCACCCCATTTTGTCTTTTTTGCACTAGCTTTCTAACTAATCTCCACTGTCTTTGCCCCTATGATTTGTTTATTGTTTGTTTTTATTACATAAGTAACACGTAAGTACATTCCAGGTGTAAATGATTCCAGGAATACAGTGAATTCTTTATGCCCAAATTGCCTCCCAAATCATTGGTTTGAAAATAGGCATCCTCTGCTCCAAAGTCCTTCAAATCCCTTGGCCTAGAGCTGTGTAAACATTGATCCCTCCCTACCTGTGGCATCCTATTACTGTCTTATGCTGTAGTCAAAAGACTTATACAGTGGTTCCTGAATATATCTTTGCCCCTTTTATCTGGAATGTCATTGTTTGTATCTACCAAAATTTCCATCATTTCAGTTCAAACATAAATATATTGTGTGTATAAATCTTCTCCCTGATTTTCCTAAGCAAAATTGATTTCTTATATACCTCTTGGCTAGTTTCACTTACCTGTAGCATATGCTTTTTTGCCTTACAGTAAGTTTTCTATCGCATTTTATAGTGGGTAAGGAATCTCCCCTTCCCCACAAATAATGTAATTGCCCTGAATTGTAAATGAAAAATGCTTGTTACACTTCAGAAGATTTATAGAGAATTTTTTTTTGCACAGTCTTGTTGACATCTTTTAGATGGTTAAACTTTGAAAGCTGGTCATACAGAATTATGGTATCATCCTTTAGGAAATTGAAGCTGAGGAAAGTAAGGTGACTTACTTTAAGGTCAGAACAGGTTTTCCTACTCTACCCTAGTGTTCATTCTGTAATTTTCACACTCTGCTTGAGTTCAGTTCAAGCAAAAGAGACCTGTGAATTTGTTCTTCAAAAAAGTGAGCATCATCTATGTGGTCAGTCATTTGGTTTTTGAAAGAATGTTGATCATCGCACAATTAAAATCTCTGGAGGTTGATTGGTAGTTCAGGATTTCACTTTCATGGAGTAAATTGGAGTTTAGCACATCATACTATGTCTATTAACAATAATTCTATAGAATTAGGGGTGCCTGGGTGGCCCCATTGGTTAAGCATCTGACTCTTGGTTTTGGCTAAGGTCATGATCTCATGGTTTGTGAGTGTGAACCCCACATTGATCTCTGCTGACATTGGGGAGCCTGCTCGGGGCGCGTGCGCGCGCGCGCTCTCTCTCTCTCTCTCACACACACACACAATAAATAAATAGACTTAAAAAAATACTAATTCTAGTATCTAGAATTAAACTGTTTCTTAGGTAATTAATTACCAAGGGAAATTTTTCCTTTACTCCTAATACGTGATTTCCCTGTTTTGTTGACATAATTGACACACAATTGTGTAAGTTTTCTATGTAGAGTATATAAGTTTTATATTTAGAATGTAATGGCTTAGGGGCGCCTGGGTGGCTTAGTCGGTTAAGCGTCCGACTTTCGCTTAGGTCATGATCTCGCGGTTCGTGGGTTCGAGCCCCGTGTCGGGCTCTGTGCTGACTGCCAGCTCAGAGCCTGGAGCCTGTTTCAGTCTGTGACTCCCTCTCTCTCTGACCCTCCCCTGCTCGCTCGCTCTCTCTCTCTCTCTCTCCCCCCCTAGAAATAAATAATAAAAACATTAAAAAAAAAAAAGAATGTAATGGCTTGACATACATATATTGTGAGATACCACTAACGTGTATTTGGATAAGATTTTCTTAGTTGTGATGAAAGCAAATAGATTTTTTTTTTCCCAGTCAGGTTTTGAAGGACAAGACAAAGGATTTGAGTTTTTCTTTTCTTCAGTGTAAAAATAGAAAATTCTAGTCTGACGAAAACATGGTCTTTTCTGTTGGAGTTATTGTGAGTGGTCATTATTTAACCTCTAACTTAACTAGCACTTCTGTTAAGACCTCCAAAGGATGGGGAGGGACTTCGGTTTTAAATGTTCTTCAGCACTGTAAATTGAATTCTAACAAATGTATGAGTAAGTTTTGTCTTGGTGTAGTTATTTTTAAAGTAGCTCTATGAAGGATACTGCGTTATCTTTTAGTAATCGAGTATATTATATACTACATAGCTTTATAATTTTGCAGGTACTAGTAGGAAGATGCTTCTGAATATTCAACTGATTCCAAGTCAGAAACTTGATTCCTTTCTGAGTTTGGAGTAGGTGTACTTTTCTGCTTCTCCACTTTCTCAGTTTAAAAAAAAATAGAGATTTTTTGGCGGGGGGGGTGCCTGGGGCTGGCTCAGTCTGTAGAGCATGGGTCTCTTGGTCTCATGGTCATGAGTTCAAGCCCTACATTGGGTGAAGAGCTTGCTTTAAAAAAAATAAGGATTCATTTGCTAACATTAACAGTATCTCAAACTATGCTAATGTATGGATTGGATTAAGTCCTGTAAAATTCTGAAACTATTCACAAGCGGCTGTTAAATGTTCTTTAACATCCTTAAGATTCTGTTGAATTGAGTAAAATTGCTTGTGTAAAGTGGCATGGTTAGGAAACAAGTTAGTTCGTGTCCCATTTATTATTATCTCATTTCACACCTATTTACTATTTGTTGACCATCATGTCATTGGATATTTCCTTATCCCTTGTCATCTTGTCATCTAAAAAAAAAAAAACACCAAACGTTTAATATTAGGCTTCTCTGAACTTTGTAATACATAATTTTGGGATGTCCATGATTGGATTAGTCACACTTGTTTTTCACTCTTTAGTTTGGATAATGGAGAGTTAAGTCTACCATGTATATGCCCACTGTTACGACATGGTTATTTTAAGAATATTCCCCTTTCCTAAAGCAACTGGTTGGCTTAGTTGATAGAGCCTGTGACTCTTGATCTTGGGGTCATGAATTCAAGCCCCATGTTGGGTGTAGAGATTACTTAGAAAAATTTATCTATCATCTAGATGTAAAGAAATATATAAGATAATGTTAACAAAAAAGGGGTCCCTGGCTGGCCCAGTGAAGGAATGTAACTCTTGATCTCTCAGGGTTGTAGGTTCAAACACCATGTTGTGTAAAGATAGCTGAAGAATCTTTAAAAAAAAAAAAAAGAAAGAATATTCCCTTCCCTTTTCAGACAAATATACCCATGTTGGGTGTAGAGATTACTTAGAAAAATTTATCTATCATCTAGATGTAAAGAAATATATAAGATAATGTTAACAAAAAAGGGGTCCCTGGCTGGCCCAGTGAAGGAATGTAACTCTTGATCTCTCAGGGTTGTAGGTTCAAACACCATGTTGTGTAGAGATAGCTGAAGAATCTTTAAAAAAAAAAATATTCCCTTCCCTTTTCAGACAAATATACCAAAGATTACAGAAGTTGAGGTTGTCTATCTAAATGTAAAATGTAGAAATTATGTGAAAGTATTTAGTCATGCCTGAATCTGTAAGCTCTCAAGTTCTCTGGCAACGACAAAACATTGGTGTGATAGCTTGATATACTAACTTAGTTTTGGCTTATTTATATACAACTTTGTAGAGTTCTTCTGTGTTGGGTTTCAGTGACTAATTCTCTCTTAATGTGCTATTCTTATCTACCTTGTTTTTGCCCTGGCTTCCCTGTAGTTCTCAGTTCATCATCTAGAGTGATGTATTTTAAAAGTCATGTCATTCTGTGCAGATCCATCCATTGATTCTCCATTTGTCTTTCATAAAAGCCAGAGTCTTTTCTTTTTAAAAATTTTTCATGTTTTGTTTTTTATATTTGAGCGAGTGTGTGAACAGGGGAAGGACAGAGAGATGGAGACAGACTCTGAAGCAGGCTCCAAGGCTCCGAGTTGTTTGCACAGAGCCCAGCGGAGGGCTCGAACTCCAGGGCAGTGAGATCATGACCTGAGCCGAAGTCGGATGCCCAACTGATTGAGCCACCCAGGCCCTCCAAGCCAGAGTCCTTTCATTACCTACAGAATTTAACTCTGCTCTATTGCTCCTCAGGTATTCTCCATTTCCCTCCAGCTTATCATCCCTGTCCCCCCATTGGTTTCCTTCACGTACCCTTGGCCTCCTTGCTTTGCCTTCACATGTCATGCACTCTCTTAGGAAGCCTTTGCACCAACTGATTGATCCTTCTGCCTGGAACATTCTCTCAGATATGTGCATGGCTACACCCCTCAACTCCTTCAGGTCTGCTCAAAGACTTCTGTCTCAATAAGGCTCACTCTGACCACTGTCAGAAAACTTAATTTGCAACCCTCCTATCTTCTGTTTGGTTCACTTTTACCCTGATATTTTTTTTCCTATAGTACTTAGCATCTTCTAACATGTTTCATAATTTCTAATGATTACTGTTTCTCACCTCCAGTGGGAATGCAGGAATATGTTTATGTCTGTTCACTGATATATCTTAAATGCCTGACACATAGTCAGTACTCAACAAATAATTGACTAGGTTAGTACATACAATGAATAAGCTGATAACTTGTGGTAGCCACTATACAAAAGGGATACACTATTTCTTTTTTATGTTTTTTATTTATTTTTGAAAGTCAGACAGTGCGAGCAGAGGAGGGTCAGAGAGAGAGGGAGATATAGAATCTGATGACAGGCTCCAGGCTCTGAAATAGCTGTCAGCACAGAGCCCAATGCGCCGCTCAAACCCACGAACCATGAGATCATGACCTGAGCCGCCCAGACACCCCAGCGATACACTATTATCATCTGATGAATTTCAGTTGTGCTTGGCTTTGTTAACTTTGTGGAAAGCCAGACTTGAGGTGTTCATATCTAGGGCTCACCTTACAGAAAGTGGATGCAAAAGCCTTTTTCTCAGCAAGGCACTGTTGGTGTTTGGGCAGGATAATTCTTTGGTGGTGATACTGTCCTTTGTGTGATGTTTATTTCATCTCTAATTCTCATTGTGTGCCAGTGGCTATCCCAGTCTTACACATTTCAAAATGTTTTAGGAGGGGCGCCTGGGTGGCTCAGTTGGTTGAGTGTTGGTTGGTTTCAGCTCTGTTCATGATCCTAGGGTCCTGGGATCGAGCCCTGCATTGGCCTCTGCATTGGGTGGCTCAGTCATGATCTCAGGTCATGATTGCATGGTTTGTGGGTTCAAGCCCCACATCGGGTTCTATGCTGATAGCTGAGAGCCTGGAGCCTGCTTGGGGTTCTGTATCTCCCTCTCTTTCTGCCCCTCCCCTGCCTGTGCTCATGCTGTCTCTCCCTCTCTCTTAAAAATAAACATTAAAATTTATTTTAATTTAATCACACTGTCCACTATTGTTTCATGTTTATTATCCTTTGTATCAGCTCCCAGAGACAGGCGTCCCTAATTTTATACTGCAGCATAGATATTGAAGAGGAGGGGAGATAGATTAGCAGATTTGCCTGTAGATGATCTGAAGTGGTTTAGGAAGTTTTGGAGGGGCTAAGGCTTGAAGTTGGCGCTGGTCTTATTACCTGATGCATCATCTCCTTTATGGAGAAGTGTTGGTAGCCACTAACTTTCTTCTTGAAGGTTATCAATGATCATTTAGTTGCTGTTTCTGATAATTTATAATTTTTATGTACTTTTGATATACTGCCAACTATACCTTTTAAAATCTTTCCCACATGGGGCCACCTGGGTGTCTCGGTTAAGTATCCAACTCTTGATTTCAGCTCAGTTCATGATCTCCTGGTTTGTGGGATCGAGCCCTGTGCCTGGCTCTATGCTGATGGTGCGGAGCCTGCTTGGGATTCTCTTTCTTCTTCTTTCTCTGCCCCTCCCCACGTGCTCTCTTTCTCTCTCAAAATAAGCTTTAAAAAAAAAAAGGTCTTTCCCCCATGATTTACACAGACTATAGGTATATTAGTTATCAATTGCTGCATGACAAAATACCCCCAAGTTTAGCTATTTAACCTTTCTTGTTCTTTATTTCATATAGGCACAGCTTGGCTAGGTGCTTCTGGCTCCGTGTCTTTCACAGAGTTGCAATGCAGGTATTCACAGGCTGCAGTCATCTCAAGGCTGGAGGGTGGAGAGATCTTACAAGCACACTCGTGGCATTTGGCTGGCTTCAAATTCTTGCTCTTGGTTGGGAGATATCAGTTGCTTGCCACATGTGTTTTCTCCATAGGGTTACTTACAGCGTGGCAGCTTGCTTTTCTTAGAGCACAGGCTCAGATAGAGGTAAACAAGACAGAAGCCAGTCTTTTGTAACTTACTCTTGGAAATGATTATTTTCTTCTTTTGAAGCCACACTTAAGGTCCAGCCCCCTTGTAAGGAGAGGGTATTACATAAGGATAGACATTTTAGGGATTGTTGGGTTGTTGAAAAAAATTTTTTTAATGTTTTATTTATTTCTGAGAGAGAGAGAGAGAGGCAGGCAGTGTGAGCAGGGGAGGGTCAGAGAGAGGGGGAGACACAGAATCCAAAGCAGGCCTCAGGCTCTGAACTAACTGTCAGCACAGAGCCTGACGTGGGGCCCGAACCCATGAACCGTGAGATCGTGACCTGAGCCGAAGTCGGACGCTTAACCGACTGAGCCACCCAGGTGCCCCTGTTGGGGTTGTTTTAGAGGCTGCCTGCCACAATGGATATTTGGTGAAGATTCATCCTTAAGGCTCTCTTTAGGGATGCTGTTTGTAGGTTTTACTTATTACCGCTAAGTAGCGGCCTTTGCTTGATTTCTGGTATTACGCATTCTAAGTTTCTTCCACCTCTTAGGCTACTCTTCATTTCCCTTCTTGAGTTCCTCTTTATCCACCCTTAAATATCCACCCTTAAATGCTAAGCTTCCTTAAGATTCTCTCTAGACTCTCTTATTTTCATTCTGTAGTTCTCCTGGGCTGTCTTTTTTATAAGTTGATGACTCCCAGATCTATTATTTGTAGCTCACCTTTGCTGTGGTGCAGGCTGTAATTCATAGTCATGTCCAAATTGAATTCTTCATTTTCTTTCTTGCCTTGTAAACTTTCTCTTTGCAGTTGTTTCATGTCAGGACTAAGTAGAACCCAGGTGCTTAGTGGATCTATATTTGACTCCTCCTTTTCCTTCATTTCTCTTGCTTATTGACACAGTTTCAGAGTCTTTGCAGTTCTCTTAAGTGCATTCACTTTGCTTTCCCTCTAATACTTTCTTTATTTAAAAAAATTTTTTTTAATGTTTTTTTATTTATTTCTAGGAGAGAGAGAGAGAGACAGCGTGAGCAGGGGAGGGTCAGAGAGAGAGGGAGTCACAGACTCTGAAACAGGCTCCAGGCCCTGAGCTGGCAGTCAGCACAGAGCCCAACGCGGGGCTTGAACCCACGAACCGCGAGATCATGACCTAAGCGAAAGTCGGACGCTTAACTGACTAAGCCACCCAGGCGTCCCTCTAATACTCTTTTTTGTTTGTTTTTGTGAGATGAGAGAGCATGCTTGAGCGGGGGAGGGGCTCATTCTCAGACCATGAGATCATAACCTGAGCTGAAATCAGGAGTTCACCTAGGCGCCCCTCCCTCTAATAATCTTAAATTTCCTTGTGACTTCCTCTTAATTTTTCACATTGTCACAAGTAGCCTCTAAAAATGATTGTTACCAGATCATGTCCTCTGTTAGTAGCCAAAGCAGATTAATGTAATAAACAGCCCCAAGATACCAGTGGCTTAACAGTGTAGACATTTATACTCCGATTCCTCAGGTAACTTTCATTAAGAGTGTTCATAAGGTTGCCTTGTGTGTGGTAATTCAGAAACCCAGCCTCCTTCCATCTTGTGGCATTGTTTTTCTCTAGAAGGAGTCCTCTTTATTTAGCTGGCAGATGGTGAAAAAACCGGAGGGTCATGAGTAGGAGGTTTTATGGACCAGGTCCAGAAGTGGCTGGTATCATTTTTGGCCTACGTTTATTGACTAGAAGTTGGAAACTTGGCCACACCTATGCAAGAGAGGCTTAGAAATGTAGTCTAGCTGTTTAGCCAGGAAGAGGAAACAGGATTTGGTAAGCATCTACCTTGTCTCTCCGACTCCCTTACTCCCTAAAATATATTCTTAAACCAATTCATGTAGCTTTCAGGATCATCTTTATGATGAAATCTAGATGTCTGAGATGGGTTTTATACACATGAGAGAAGAAAGCCACAAAATGGGTCTCCGTTACCTCCAGAAGACATTTCATTTTGGCCACTGGCAGGGTTAGTGTGTAGGGATTGTTTAGGACTGTGATTTATTACAGCAAAAGGATACAAAGCAAAATCAGCAAAGGAAAAAGGCATATGAGGTGAAGTCTGAGGAAACTAGACTCATGCTTCCAAGCTGAACCTCTCCCAGTGTCTTTCCCAGTGGAGTCACACCACTTAATTCCTCCAGCAAGGAATTGTGACAGCACATAGGTGCAAAATGTTGTCCAGCAGCTGCAGCTCCTTAGAGTCACAGTGCCTAGGATTGTTATTGGGGAACTGTCATATAGGCACCTTCTGCCTGTCACACAATAAAATTCTAGGTTCTTGGAGGTAAGACAGGTGTTGAACATGAACCACATTTTTTGGTGCAGTTTACGCATAGTGAGCCACTCTTACTAGCTCTGGGGGTGGGTATTAGTTTTCCCCAAATCCAGATTCTCACACCAGCCAAGGCATGGCATGTCTTTCTAAGGATAGCAGTGACAGGCCATTTGTGCTCTTTTCTGCTCAGTGAGTGAGGTGAAGGGTCTCCCTCAAAAGGGTTTTTGTATAGAGAATCTTGGAATATGCAGAACTTTGTTGGCCTAATATTTTGTCTTTGAAAATTACTTCTCTATTTCAGTAGGGAAGAAAGGTTCAATTTCCTTCTTACCTCGTTTCATCTAACTTTTCAGATAGTTATTTTTGTATCATTTTGGATACTCTCTATATAAGGAGATATAAACAAACATGTTGTTCTGTAACTTGCTATTTTTTATTAATTTTTTAAAATGTTTTATTTCTGAGAGGGAGACAGCGTGAGCAGGGGAGGGTCAGAGAGAGAGAGAGGGAGACACAGAATCTGAAGCAGGCTCCAGGCTCTGAGCTAGCTACCAGCACAGAGCCCGATGCAAAGCTCGAACCCACAAACCGCAAGATCATGGCCTGAGCCAATGTCAGATGCCTAAGTGACTGAGCCACCCAGGCGTCCCGTCTGTAACTTGCTTTCTTCCCAAAAGAGAATTTCCATTCTAACTCNGCTCGAACCCACCAACCGCGAGATCATGACCTAAGCGAAAGTCGGACGCCCAACCGACTAAGCCACCCAGGCGCCCCCCAGTCTAACTCCTTTTTAAAGAGATTACATGGTATTCCTTTTTATGACTTACTTAACCAGTGCACTTTTACATGGATATTTAGGCCTTTTTCACTTGATATGGTTTTTAAAGAGTTCACTTCCTGGATGAAGAAGGAATGGATTAAAGATGATTCCTGAGTATTCAGTGCAGAATTGGGGCTTTAGTGGTCTAAAACTTTGACTTTTCATCCTAAGGTTGGAGATACTCCTATCAGGAACTGTTTGTTTCCTTGCTTTAAGACTTGGTATTACAACAGTTATTTAGACTCTTAATGATTTTGAAGGCACACTATAAAGATTTTTGTTCATTTTTAAATCATCTTAACCTCTGATGTCCAGTTCTTTTAAGTTGTATTAGATACTGTCTTTAAAATTCTACTAGTAATTGCCATTTAAACTATTCAGCTATAAACTTGAGATAATACCTTCCTCAAAGAGTTACCAGGTTTAAATAAACTAATATATATAAAAATGCTTAGAACAGTTCTAAGTATTGTGATTGTACTGGGATAAGTTATCCTATATTGTACACAATAATTATAATTAAGATTTTAATAAGTAAACCAGCATTTTGGATGAATGAATCAGGACTGTGTACTATAAATCTAGAATCTCTGCCTGTTGGAGGAACATTAAATATTGGTATGGCCTTTTGCCTCATTGCATCCAAGAGAGCAAACGGGTCACCAGCAGCTGTACTGGAGCTGTCCGAGGAAGTTTGGCCAGGGTTCTTGTTCTTGCTGCATTTGCTAGAGCCAGCAGGGTCGGATCCAGAAATGCTCTCTCAGTATGTGCTGCCGGTGTTTTCATCAGTCCATGGAGGATACGGGCTTCATTAAATTGGTTTAAGTGAACTTCCTTGAATGGGTCATCAAAGAAACCTACCTTAAGTGCAGATATCCAGGATACCGACCTTAATGCCAACTCATTGTACATAAAATAAAAACACTTTAATTAAAAATAAGTAAGTAGGGGCACATGGGTGGCTCAGTCAGTTGAGCTTTGACTCTTGATTTTGGCTCAAGTCATGATCCAGCATTGTGGGATGGAGTTTCATGTCCACCTATGCACTGAGCCATGGAGACATACTGAGATTCTCTCTCTCTCCCTTTCTGTCCCTCCCCGTGTGTGTGTGTGTGTGTGTGTTTACTCTAAAATAAAAAGTACAAACATTAGATAAATTGGGATGAATATTTTGTTTTGAGTTGGTGATTTGTTGGTTATAAAGTCCCATAGAAAATAATGAGCTCTTCCTTTTAAGGAAACGAAGGGGAAAAGTGGGGGCATTTGGGAAAATTAGTATTAGTTGTTTCTGGATGCTAGAATAAGATACCCTCTCTGATTTATTTGGGTCATTAGGAGTTTACAACATTGGCCAATATGGTAACCACTACCCACATGTGGCTGTTTAAATTTATACTAAGATTAGTTAAAATTATATTTAAAACATTGAGTTTCTTAGTTACCTTAGCTACATTTTAAATAGCCACATGAGGGGCGCCTGGGTGGCTTAGTCGGTAAGCGTCTGACTTTCGCTTAGGTCATGATTTCGCAGTTCGTGGGTTCGAGCCCCGCGTTGGGCTCTGTGCTGAATGCCAGCTCAGAGCGTGGAGCCTGTTTCAGTCTGTGACTCCCTCTTTTCTCTCTGACCCTCCCCTGCTCACGTTGTCTCTCTCTCTCTCTCCTAGAAATAAATAAAAAACATTAAAAAAAAAAAGCCACATGAGGTTAATAGCTGCCACATTGAACATTACAGATGTAGAACATCTCTAAAATTGGAGAAAATGAGAAAAGAGAACACTCAGCTTGACTTCTTGGTTAGAATGCTACTTTTCAGAGTTGGGAAGAGAATTTCCAAGGTCAAGCTGTACTATTAGTAGACTTAAGTATTTGTTCCACATTTTTTATGTAAAAATTTTAAAATACTCTCTACACCCATCTGGGGCTTGAACTTAGAACCCTGAGGTCAAGAGTTGCATGCTGAGCCAGCCAGGCACTCCTCCATATATATATATATGTTTTAAATTTTTTTAATGTTTTATTTATTTCTGAGAGAGAGAGACAACGTGAGCAGGGAAGGGTCAGAGAGAGGGAGATACAGAATCTGAAGCAGGCTTCAGGCTCTGAGCTATCAGCACAGAGCCCGATGTGAGGCTCAAACCCACGAACCATGAGATCATGACCTGAGCCGAAGTCGGAAACTTAACCGACTGAGCCACCCAGGTGGCCTCCCCCAATAAATTTTTAATATCAGAAGTTGGAGTTTTAATAAATTAGCTTTGGGTCTGGCCTATTTGGCTTCTGTTTTTTAATGTTTGTTTTTGAGAAAGACAGTGTGTGAGTGGGAGAGGGGCAGAGAGCGAGGGAGACTCAGTTTGAAGCAGGCTCCAGGCTCCATGCTGTCAGTACAGAGCCTGACAGGAGGCTCAAACCCATGAACTGTGAGATCATGACCTTAGCTGAAGTCGGATGCTTAACCACCCAGGCACACCTATACTCTTTCCTTGAGGATTTTGATTATCTTGGTGTAGGGTGGTGCTTCGGGGTCAGCTTTTTTTTTTTTAATGTTTGTTTATTTATGACAGACACCAAGACCCACACCCACCCACCCACCTACCATGAGCAGGGAGGGGTGAGAGAGAGGGAGATCTGAAGCAGGCTCCAGGCTCTGAGCTGTGAGCACAGAGCTTGATGTAGGGCTCAAACTCAAGAGCCATGAGATCTTGGGGGCGCATAGGTGGCTCAGTTGGTTAAGCTTCCAACTTTGGCTTAGTTCATGATCCCTTGGTCTGTGAGTCTTCCTCTCTCTGCCCCTTCCCTGGTCACGCTCTGTCTCTAAAAGATGAGTAAATGTTAAGAAAAAATAATATATATATAAAAGAGCCATGAAATCATGACCTGACCTGAAATCAAGAGTCAGAAGCTTAGCTGACCAGGTGCCTCAGTTTTGTTTGTTTGTTTTTTTTTTCTATTTAAGTAATCTCTACACCCAGTGTGGGTCTCGAATACGTGACCCCGAGATCAGAAGTCATATGCTCTTCTGACTAAACCATACAAGTACGCTGCATCTCCCAGTTCTTATGCACGATTTTTTTTCACAATTGTTTTAGTGACACAGCACTATAGTAAAAACCTGTATATATTCCATTAAGCCCCTTGTATTTACTTTTTGTTTTCTATAGCACCTAAATTATGTCTAGGGCATAATGTTAGGCTCAAGTGTTTGAATTAAAGCGTGCCATCTTTAGCAAATGAAGATATTTATAAAGTATATTGAAGTATATATACTAGAAGGAGACCATTTCAGATATTTTATACAATTCTCATAAAATAAGGGATGATAATTTTTCCATTAAAAATATTTTCAGGCCACCCATGTAGCTCAGTTGGTTAAATGTCTGACTCTTGATTTCAGCTTAGGTCATAATACCACGGTTTGTCATTTTGGGTCCCAAGTTGGGCTCTGTGCTGGCAGCGGGGAACCTGTTTGGGATTCTCTCTCTCCCTCTTTCTCTGTCCCTCCCCTGCTTGCCTGCTTTCTTTCTCTCAAAATAAATTTTAAAAAAAATTTTCAAAGTTTAATGAATTTGAGCTTGTTTCTGCAATCAGATTTATGTTGGTTTTTATGCTTGAAAGCCTACATAGCATTTTAATCTTCAAATTACTGACAGTCACCATCAAAAGAAGTCTCATTTACATAAAGTTGATACATTTTAAAACATTTTTAGAGTCATTCAAAGATTTAGAATTGAAATATTTAAAGGTAAAGGTCTTTTTGGGGGGCAAAATGGATAATTGACTTAAAAATTTGTGAATATATTTTAGCCCAATACTAAAAATAATTGTGAGGGTAATGATTTATGTTTAATATGAGAATTTATGCATTTCAACATTGTAAGGCATTACAGCTATCTTCGTTGCTACCAAAACAAGACAAAAGATTTAAGGGTTTGGGTTCCTTCTGTCAAGAACGTACCGCTCAGCCTTCCCATATCATCACTCTGGACTAGGTAGTCCTATCTTGGTTAGTCTGGTTATGCTCCTTGGGAACTCCTGCAACAGCTCCATCTGAAGATTGGCAGCTGTTCACTTTTCAGCAAGCTCTTAAAGCAGATATTGAGGTGATAGAGGATCTCATCCTGTGAACTTGTCCTGGATACTTCCTATTGATCACCTGATGTTATCAGAGGGTAGGACTGGTTTGAGATGCTCTCTGGAGCTAAAGACTGTCTTGAGGGCTTAGAAGATTCTTATCTTTGATCCATCTCCTGCCCATTAGAGGTCTACCCTTTTCAGAAAGCTCTGTTATAGCCGTGGCCTAACTTTTACAAATAGAGAGGAGGGGGAAGCATAAAGTATCAGTCACTTGTTCAGGTTTATCTAGTCTTGTGTTCTGTGTAGTTGCTGGTCCTGTGGGTTTAAATTTGGATTATTATTATTATTTTTAATATTTTATTTATTTTTGAGAGAGAGAGAGAGAGACAGCATGAGCAGGGGAGGGGCAGAGAGAGACGGAGACACAGAATCCGAAGCAGACTCCAGGCTCTGAGCTAGCTGTCAGCACAGAGCCCGACGCGGGGTTCGAACCCACAAACCGTGAGAACGTGACCTGAGCCGAAGTCGAACAGTCAACCGACTGAGCCACCCAGGCGCCCCTATACTAAACTGTTTTATCTCAAATACTTGAGCATGCATTTCCTGCAAATTAAGACATTCTTAAATAGCCAAACTACAGCTAAGATTATTAAATACTTTCATAGTATCCATTTAACTAAAAAACGTCATTTGTCTCAAGAATATCTTTTATAAGATTTTAATTTTTTTTTAATTAAAATTTTTTTTGCGCACGAGAGAGCACACAGCAGGAGAAGGGCAGAGAGAGGGACAGGGTGAGAACTTAAGCAGGTTCCATGCTCAGTGTCGAGTTCAGTGCAGGGCTTGATCTCTCTCTCAACCCTGGGATCAGGACCTGAACCAAAATCTAAGAGTTGGACACTCAACCAAGTGAGCCATCCAGGTGCCCCTTATTTTTAATATTTTGAGGAACTTCCATACTGTTCTCCATAGTGGTAGAATCACTTTACAATCCCACCAGCTGTTTAGAAGGGTTTCCTTTTCTCCATATCCTCTCCAACACTGATCTCTTGTTGCTAGCTGTTCTTAAAGGTGTGAGATATTTTATCCTGATTTTGATATGCATTTTCCTAATGAGTAGTGATGTTGAGCACCTTTGCAGATACCTGTTAGCTATTTTGATGCCGTCTTTGGGAAAATGTCTATTTCGTTTCTCTGCTTATTTTTTAATTGGATTGTTTGTGCTTTTTTTTGATGTCCTTACTGAGTTAAAATTTTTTTTTAATGTTTATTTTTGAGAGATAGCATGATCAGGGGAGGGGCAGAGAGAGAGAGAGAGGGAGACACAGAATCTGGAGCAGGCTCCTCTAGGCTCTGAGCTGTCAGCACAAGCGCAACGCAGGGCTCGGACCCACGAACAAGATCATGACCTGAGCAGAAGTTGCACACTTACCTGATTGAGCCACCCAAGTGCCCTGAGGCTTTCTTTTTTTTTTTTTTTTTTTAATATATCTATCTATATTGAGAGAGAATGTGTGCCTTCACAGCTAAGGGGCAGAGAGAAGGAGAGACAGAATCCCAAGCAGGCTCTACACCATCAGCACAGAGCCCAGGGCAGGGCTGAAACTCACAAACTGTGAGATCATGACCTGAGCCAAGATCAAGAGTTGGGTGCCCAAACAACTGAGTTACCTAGGTCCCCCTGTAGGAGTTCTTTATAAATTTAGTATGTTAACCCTTTATCTGGTACATGTTTTGCAAATATTCTCTAATTTTGTAGATTGCCTTTTTATTTTGTTGTTTCTTTTGTTGTGCAGAAGCTTTTAATTTTGATGTAGTCTCATTTGTTGATTTTTTTTCTCTTTTGTTGTTTGTGCTTTTTGGTGTCATATTCAAAAACATCATTACCAAGATCAGCACTGAACTTAACTTTGTATGTTTTCTTTTTGGTATCAGGTCTTCTGTTTAAGTCTTTGATCATTTTGAGTTAATTTTTGTGAGTGTATAAGATAGAGGTCCACTTTCATTTTTCTGCATGTAGTTTTCCAGTTTTTCCAGCACCATTTGTTGAAGAGACTATTCTTTCCCCATTGGTTGATCTTGTCTCCCTTATCAGATATTAGTAGACTATATATGTGAGGGTTTCATTCAGGGCCCTCTGTTCTCGTGTGCGTGGCTATTTATGTGCCATACTCTTTTAATTACTCTAGGTTTGTAGCATAGTTGAAAATCAAGAAGTGTGTTGACTCTGAATTTTTTTGTTGTTGTTCTTTCTCATGATTGTTTTGGCTTTTGAGGGTCTTTTATGTTTTCATACCAATTTTAGGACTTTTTTTGTTGTTGTTTATCTGAAAAATGCCATTGGGGCTTTCATAGCGTTTGTGTTGAATCCAGGTGGCTTTGGGTGGCATGGACAGTTTAAGAGTATTAACTCTTCTAATCAATGAACACAGTGTCCTTCCACTTGTTTGTGTCATCTTCGATTTTTTTTTTTCAACAATGTCTTGTTTTATTGTATGGTCATTAGACTCAGGAAATTAATAGTTTTAAAAAAAAGTTTCTGCTAATAATTCCATTTCAAATATAGTATTTTAGGCCTTTAAACTTCTGTGTTTACCACATTTTTTGCACTGAATTTGGATTCCTATTTATTTGACTTACCCAATAATATAAAAATAGCTTAAACTTTTTTATTTAAAAATTATTTTAATGTTTATCTTAGAGAGGCAGAGAGAGAGGAAGACACGGAATCTGAAGCAGGTTTCAGGCTCAGTAGGCTGTCAGCACAGAGCCCAACGTAGGGCTTGAACCCACGAACTGTGAGATAATGACCTGAGCCACCCAAGTGCCTTGTAAACTTTTTAAAAAATGTTTATTTGCTTATTTTTTGAGAGAGCATGAGTGGGGGAAAGGCAGAGAAAGGAGACGTAGAATCTGAAGCAGGCTCTGCACCATCAGCAGAGAGCCTGATAATGGTGCTTGAACCCTTGAACTGGAACATCATGACCTGAGCTGAAATCAACCAACTGAGCCACCCAGGCACCTGTAGTTTAAACTTTTTAATAAAATAAGTTTTAAATAAAATAAATTTTTTTTAAATGTTTATTTTTGAGACAGAGAGAGACAGATCCTGAGCTGGAGAGGGGCAGAAGAGAGGGAGACACAGAACCAGAAACACACTCCCAGGGGCTGTCAGTGCAGAGCCTGAGCCCAATATTGGGCTCGAACTCACAAACCATGAGATCATGACCTGAGCTGAAGTCAGATGCTTAATCGATTGAACCACTCAGGTGCCTCTTAATAAATTTTTATTTATTTTTTAAGAAAAAAATTTTTTTTAATGTTCTGAGAGAGAGAATGAGGGAGAGGGAGTGGGAGACAGCGTGAGCAGGGGAGAGTCAGAGAGAGAGGGAGATACAGAATCTGAATCAGGCTCCAGGCTCTGAGCTAGCTGCCAGCACAGAGCCCAACGCGGGGCTCGAACCCACGAACTGTGAGATCATGACCTGAGCCGAAGTCAGACACTCAACCGACTGAGACACCCAGGCGTCCCAGTAAAGTAAATTTTTAATAAAATTGCTAACAGTAAGCATGAGTCAAATTTCTTTGATTTCTTTTTGTCCTGAAAAATAGGGGCACCTTGGTGATTCAGTTGATTGAGCATTCAGCTCTTGATTTTGGCTCAGGTCATGATCCAGGGTTGTGGGATAGAGCCCTGCATCAGGCTCTGTGCTGAGCATGGACCCTGCTTAAGATACTCTTCCCCCCCCGCCCCCTCCCTGCCTTCAAATAAAAAAAAAAAAAATACATACATACACCGCTCTGCATTGTATATCAAGGATGTATAGCATCTCTGTTCAGTAATTATTTGAAATAATTTGTTTTCATTGTGTTTTATGTTACCAATTTGACACTCAGGTTTATTTCTCTTTGTATTTGGTTGTATTTTTTCTTTAAGAAAAAAAGTTGTTTAATGTTTATTTTTGAGAGAGAGAGAATGAGCAGGGGAGGGGCAGAGAGAGAGGGAGACACAGAATCTGAAGCAGGCTTCAAGCTCTGAGATGTCAGCACAGAGCCCGATGTGGGTCTCGAATTCACAGACCAGGAGATTGTGACCTAAACCGAAGTTGGATGCTTAACCAACCGAGTAAGCCACCCAGGCATCCCTGATTGTAGTTTTTTCTTAACTAAATTTCGAACATGGAAAATAATTACATGGTTCAAAAGTCAAAAACATATAAAAGACATACTTGGTGAATTTTCAATCTGATTTGTATGCCTTCTACCCTTTTCTCCCTTATGGGTAGCCATTTTCATTAGTTTGTGGCTTATCTTTCCTGTATATCGTTTTGCAAAAAGCCAACTGTATATATGTGCATATATATGAGCAAAAAGTATCATATATAGAAATAACAGTTTTATAATTTTTTTTTTGTGAGCGAGAGAGAGGCAGAGTGTGAGTGGGGTAGAGGCTGGGAGGGTAGGGGAGGGAGAGAGAGAGACAGAGAGACAGGATCTGGAGTAGGCTCCAGGTTCTGAGCTGCCAGCACAGAGCCCGCCATGGGGCTCAAACTCACGAACCGTGAGATCATGACCTGAGCAGAAGTCAGATGGTTAACCGACTGAGCCACCTAGGTACCCCTAGAAATAACAGTTTAAATAAAGGGTAGAATACTGTTTACATTGTCCAAGATGTGTATTCTGTCACTGACTCACAGCCCTTCCTTCGCTATGATATCTATTGCTGCACTGAATACTACTACTGTACATGCTGTATGTATGAAGGTATGTAGATTTCTAGGACTTAAAAAATTTTAAGTGGTTTTTTTTTTGTTTTTTTGTTTTTTTGTTTTTTTGGTGATAGAGACAGAGTTTTGTGCACACAAGCTGGGGAGAGGCAGAGAGGAGAGAGGAGTTCCAAGCAACCTCTTTTGCTCTCAGCACAAAGACTGATGTGGGGCCCAAACTCATGAACTGTGAGATCATGACTTGAGCTGAAACCAAGAGTCGGATGCTTAGCTATAACTGCACGACCCAGGGGCCCCTCAGATTCTTTTTTTAAATGGAATTTTAAATGAAAGACTGTCTGTAACCACCATGATTGAGACCTCCTTTTCTCTGCACATTCTAGAAACATGTCTTTCTGAGATGCATTCTTGATATTCATAGTTCTGTAGCTTTTCACTCAGTGTTATGGGTATTTTATGTTAACATTTAGAAGATTAACTGTAATCGACTGTGCTTGGTATTCCTTAGATTTGATGTACTAGAAACAATTTGTAGTGTTCTAAGAGTAAGAGCCAGCAAAAGAGACTGAGAAGGAGAGACTAGTGTAGTGAAAGGATATTTTAGAAACAAAGTAATGTAAGTCTGTATCTTGGAGGGAATGATCAGTTTTTTGTTTTTTGTTTTTAAGGATTTTTGCCAGTTAGGGTGATCACATGTGTTGGTTTATACCTGTTCTGGTTTAACTTGTTACACCTTTTACTTTCAGAAGTGTTTTGGGGCGCCTGGGTGGCTTAGTCGGTTAAGTGTCCGACTTTCGCTTAGGTCATGATCTCGAGGTTCGTGGGTTCGAGCCCCGCGTCGGGCTCTGTGCTGACTGCCGGCTCAGAGCCTGGAGCCTGTTTCAATCTGTGACTCCCTCTCTCTCTGACCCTCCCCTGCTCATGCTGTCTCTGTCTCTCTCTCCTAGAAATAAATAAAACATTAAAAAAAAAAAAGTGTTTTGGTTTGGTTGACAAATTGTGTTGCCATTCAACACAATTGTAATAAGATGTAATTAACTGACTGTAATAAGATAAGGGTTTGGAATTGGTCATAAATGCATTAACTTTTGTTTTTTTTAACTTGTTCATATAATGAAGATTTGGTTTTTGAAACTTGGATTACACTAGTATGTTTATGTATAGCAGTCTTCAGATGTTAACGTGGAAAACATGAGGCTTTTTATCAGAAGATAATGGTATAGTCAAAGTACCGAAACCTCAGTTTTAGTAGAGGAATTTTAGGAAGGTTATTCAGTATTTGTTTTGCTGTACGTTATCATAAGTAAAATAAAGTCTGTGCTGTCCCACGGGTAAAATAACAGTTAAAACACGCTGGGGTGTCTGGGTGGCTCAGTCAGTTAGGCGTCCAGCTCTTGATTTCGGCTCAGGCCATGATCTCACATTTCATGAGATCAAGCCCAGTATGGGGCTCTTTGTTGACAGCATGGAGCCTGCTTGGGATTTTCTCTCTCCTTCTCTCTCTGCCCATCCCTTGTTCTCTGTCTCTGTAAATAAACAAACAGTGAAAAACTTTAAAAAACAAACAAGCCAGGCTGCCATGGTATCTATTTCATGGTAAAGTTATTCTGTTCCTTTGTGTCAGCCTTTTAAAAAAGATGTTTCTTATTTTGAGAGAGGGAGAGAGAGGGAAAGGGAGAATCCCAAGCAGCCTCTGGGCTGTTAGTGTGGAGCCCAACGTGGGGCTCTTTGTGGGGCTTGAACTCACAAACTGAACCATGAGATGATGACCAGAGCCGAAATTGAGAGTTGGACACTTAACAGACTGAGCCACTGAGGCACCCCTAACCTTTGTGAATTTTCTGTACCTTACATGGTGAGTTCTGATTGTAATGAAAGTATGAGCCGATTTTATAGAACATGAAGCTTTGTATAAGTTAAGCTCCTTGTATTCAGAGATTTTTGTATTTCAGCAGCAGTGCTTGGTAAATGCTTAAGAAAAATGTGTAGGGGCCGCTGGGTGGCTCAGTCAGTTAATTATCTATCTGACTCTTGATTTTGGCTCAGGTCATGATATCGCAGTTTGTGAGATGGAGCCCTGTGTTGGGCTCTGCGCCGGCAATGTGGAGCATGCTCAGAATTCTCTCTCCCTTTCCTGCTTGCAAACTGTTTCTCTCTTTCGAAATACATTTTACAGGTGCGCCTGGGTAGCTCAGTTGGCTAAGCGTCCGACTTCAGCTCAGGTCATGATCTTATGGTTCGTGAGTTCGAGCCCTGCCTCGGGCTCTGTGCTGACAGCTATTTCAGAGCTGGGAGCCTGTCTTCAGATTCTGTGTCTCCCTATCTCTCTGGCCCTCCCCTGCTCACTTGCGCGCTCGCTCGCTCGCTCTCTCTCTCTCTCTCTCTCTCTCTCAGAAATAAATAAAACATGCGGTAAAATAAATACATATTACAAAGGGGCGCCTGAAGTTGTGGTTTAATTTTATTTTTAAAATAGATTAATATAGCAGCACTGTGTGGCTCAGTCAGTTAAACATTTGACTGGCTCAGGTCATGATCTTGCGGTCCATGGGTTCGAGCCCCGTGTCGGCCTCTTTGCTGAAAGCTCAGAGCCTAGAGCCTGCCTCAGGTTGTGTGTCTCCCTTTCTCTGTCCTGCCCCTACTCATGCTCTGTTTCTCAAAGGTGAATAAACGTTAAACAAACAAACAAAAAAAGCTTATGTTTTTTTTTCTCTTTTTTTTGTAATACAGAATAGTTCCTCTGACTCAGCCTCTGGTTGGAATTAAACTGATGAGCATCCTGTCATTTTAGCTATGTCGCTGCTTTGGGCTTCTCTTTCTAAACTTGCCTAATACAATTTTCAACATTGTGGGAAGGAATTTGGGTTATGGAGCCCCTATTTGCCTTTAAGACAACCATTCAGATACCTAAAACATACATCCTAAGGTACAACTTTAAGACCAAACTATCTGATTCTGTAGCAGTACATAAGGCTTGTAAAGTTAATAAATGGGATCTTGTAAATAGGTTGTAGATAGATAGTGTGGAAAGAGAAACTGAAAATGTCAGATGAGTCTTTCTTTCTACCTATCCTAATTTTAAGTACTTTTGCTGTTCCTAAAGGTATAGTGTAAATCATTTTGAAGTATAGATAAAGTAGAAATCTTATATTTGAGGTTGTCTCGCTAAACTGCAACTTTTTTGGGGGGGAGTGGTATTTTCTTTTTCTATTGGCTCTACATAATTTTCAAACTTGGCCTCATTTATAAATAGTGTTTGAGACATTTTAATTTGGTTTTTCCTAAGTCTTTAGGAAAGTATTTCTAGTATTAAGGTTGAGAGATGATGGTGGTTTTACTTTTTTTCCCCTAATAATAAAAGCTGTTTTAAAAATCTGGTTTTTCTTTTTCTTCTTCTTTTTTTTTAAACACAGGTGCCATGTTTCAGAACAGAGTAATACCCCTGGTAAAGAAGAACTGAAGACATTGCACAGACATCAGATATAGGCTAATTACAAAGAAAGCATTAACCTGCCTCTGAGGTGACTAAAGGGGAATAATGGTGATTTTGCGCCGGGCTCGGCCGCCTGCTTCCGCCCCAACCAGCAATGAATCTTGACTCGCTCTCGCTGGCCTTGTCTCAAATCAGCTACCTGGTGGACAATTTAACCAAGAAAAACTACCGAGCCAGCCAGCAGGAAATACAGCATGTAAGTAAACTTAGAAAACAAGTACTAGTAAAGGAGTGAGTATGCATTGGAAGGAAGGTTCTCCTCAGCTTTACTATATGAAAGAGATTTATCCTAGTCCATTTTTTGAGGATTCACAGATTTTAATTTTTCTGTGCAAATTATGAAATAACTTATTTGTTTTGGTCTCTTCCCATTTTTTTCTAGCCACATTTTGAAGTTGACATAATACTTCACAAAATGTAAAACTCATCCTTTTAAAATGTGCAATTTGGTAGTTTCCAGTAATTCACAAAATTACTTAATTATCACCATATAACTCCAGAATATCTTCATCTTTGAAAGAAATACTTGACGCTGTGAGCAGTTGATCTTCCATTTCCTCCTCCCTTCAGCCACTGGCAAGCAATAATCTTTCTGCTTTTATGGATTTGCCTTTCTGGACATTTCATATAAATGCAGTCATACCAGACTTTTGTGTCTGCCTTCTTTCACTTATCACACTACTTTAAAGTTTCATCCATGTTGGAGCCAGTGTCAGTACCTAATTCCTTTTTATGAGTAATAATATTGTGTGAATATTATTCATAATAATGAACAATAGTCATTTCTATGGATATTTCTCATTTACTTCATCAAATACATTTAAATTTGTTTGCATTTTGTGGCTTTTGAGTAGTGTTGGCTTTCAACATTTGTTAATTTTTTGGGTGGATATTTTAAAGTTTTTTTTAAAGTTTATATATTTTGAGAGAGAGACACAACACAAATAAGGAAAGGTCAGGGTGAAGAGGAGAGAGAATCCTAAGCAGGCTCTGCACTGTCAGCTCTGAGCTTGATGCGGGGCTCAAACTCCCGTAACCATGAGATGATGACCTGAGCCAAAACCCAGAGTTAGATGCTTAACTGACTGAGCCCTGTTTTTAATTTTTTTAGTATATACCAAAGAATGGAATTTGTGGGTCATACAGTAACTCTAAATGCTGAAGAACTGCCAGAGTATTTTTCAGAGCACTGGACCACTTTTCAGTTCCACAGGCAATGTATGGAAGGTTTCAATTTTTCCTCCTCTTCACTAACACTTATACCCATTCTAGTGAGCGTGAATAGGTATCTCATTTTGGTAATGATAGATATTGATGCTCAGCATTTTTCGTGTGTTTGGGTATCTTTGGAGAAATGTCATTTCAAAATCTTTGCTCTCCAGGTTTTGCCTTTGACCCCCAATTTTTAAAAATTATTGTTTTCAGGTATAGGTTTGACTTAGCATTTCATTAAATCTTTTTGAAAGTCATATAGTATACCTTCATTTCAATGATGGTATCCCCTTTGCATTAATAAGTCAAATGGCATATCATACTTTGAATTGTATATGTTGCTAAAATTAAACATACTAGTTGTGTGACAGTAGGTAATTTCTCTGAACCTTATTTTCCTCATCTGCAAAATAAGAAAAATAAAATTTGCCTGCCATCCTTGTTAGGATTTAGTGGAGTTAAGTGGAACACGTAATACAGTTCTTGTCATAGCATTATTTTTAAAAATGCTAATTCTCTTCTCTCTGCATTATAAATTACGGTTATTATATAAGGTAAGTAGTACACACGTACAAGTTTGTAAATAAAGTAGGTGCCTAATTATTTGAGCTAAATCTAAGAATTAAGAGTTCGTATGGGAACTTTTTTCTCTTGTTTTTGGAGTGTGTGTGTGTAGAAGTTGCAGTTTAATTTTATTTTTAAAATAGAGTAATATAGGGGCACCTGTGTGGCTCAGTCAGTTAAGCATCTGACTTTAGCTCCGATCATAATTTTGTAGTCCGTAGGTTCAAGCCCCGCATCGGCCTCTGTTGCTGACCGCTCGGAGCCTGATCCTGCTTCGGATTTTGTGTCTCCCTCTTCTCTGCCCTTCCCTGTATACACTGTCTCCCTCTCAAAAGTAAACATTAAAGGGGCGCCTGGGTGGCTTAGTCGGTTAAGCGTCCGACTTTCACTTAGGTCATGATCTCACGGTTCGTGGGTTCAGGCCCCGCGTCGGGCTCTGTGCTGACTGCCAGCTCAGAGCCTGGAGCCTGTTTCAAAGTCTGTGACTCTCTCTCTCTCTGACCCTCCCCTGCTCATGCTGTCTCTCTCTCTCTCTTCTAGAAATAAATAATTAAAAAAAATATTAAAAAAAAAGTAAACATTAAAAAAAAGTGAAAAAGAAAATAGTAAAATACTTCTCATCCTTTTTTACATAGTGCTGTATGATAGTGTGCTACGTCTTGATTTTTTTTTTAAATTTACCAGTCTGTTTTAGAAATTATTCCTTAATCCATACATGAAAAGTTTCTTCATTCTTTTAAAAGGCTGTATAGGAAACCATTGTACGGATGAATTACAATTTTTTCACTCTTGAGGTACATTTAGGTCTTACAATTATTTTTTTTTCTTTTTGCTATTGACAATACTGTCCTAAGATTGTTTTTTACTTGTGTGTTAGTTTATTTGTAGGATAAACTCTTAGAAATTCAAGCTTGGGCAACTCTTCTACTTAGTTTTCCAATGGAAAAGCTCAGTTGCTGGGAATTACTCAGTTCCTATTTGCCTTTTTCTCTTGGAGTATTTCAGTGTACTCGTACATTGAAATATCAGCACGTTTGTATGCTTACAGGGTTTAATGCATTTGATGCTCGTTTGATTAACAGTTCTTTAGTTCGTTTTTCTAATACCTTCACAGGTCCTTTTCGTACAGAACAAAATCCAAGCTTCTCAGTCTGAGTTTCAGGACGCTTTAAGTTTTTCTGACTCTTGGAATTCTCATCTTCGAAGAACCAAATTTAATAACACTTAATGAAGTGTTAATGCCTTTTTTTCCTTTATTTGGATTAATTCTTTAGGATAAATTCTGAAAGCTGTGCTGGTCTGTGACCTAAGAATTTGATGCAGCTACTATTTAAGCATCTGCTGTGTACCACACGTTATTTTTTTAGTCTTTTTTTTTTAAAGTTATTTATTTTGAGAGAGCGAGAAAGCTCAAGTGGGAAAGGGGAATAGAGAGGAGAGAGAGATTAGATTCTCTTGTGATTTGACTGGTTCAAACTCACCAACTCTAAGATCATGACTTGAGCTGAAGTCCATATGTAAATGAATAAGCCTCCTGGGTGTCCCTAGTCAGCTTTTGATTGAAGTAAAATGTATATACAGAGAGGTTCACAGGTCATAAATATGCAAATGAGGGGTGCCTGGATGGCTCAGCTGGTTAAGGGTTGCACTCTTGATTTTGGCTCAGGTCATGATCTATCTCATGGTTAGTGAGATTAAGCCAAATGTCTGACACCGAGTCCCGTGTTGTGCTCTGCGTAGACAGCATGGAGCCTGCTTGGGATTCTCTCTGTGCCCCTCCCCAGCTTGCATGCTCACTTGCACACTCTTTCTCAAAATAAATAAACTTAAAAAAAAAATATGCAGGGGCACCTGAGTGCCGAACCTGGTTAAGTATCCAACTTAGGCTCAGATTGTGATTTCAAGGTTTTCGAGTTCAACGTTGGTCTTGCACTGTGGTGTGGAGCTTGCTTGGGATTCTCTGTGTCTGTCTGTCTGTCTCTCTGCCCCTTCCCCACTTGTGTACGCTCTCTCTAAATAAATAAATTTAAAAAATAGGTTAATTTTCATAAAATGAACACAAATCTGTATAACCATGCAGATCAAGAAAAATGATACTAATGTCTTCGAAGCTTGTTTTTAAGGTACTGAACATATCACTTATGACCTAGCAGTTCACTTCTTTGTATACAATAAAACAGAAATGCATATGCATGTTCATTAAAAACCATGTATTGCAATAGCCCCATGCTGGAAATAATCCAGCTGTCTATCAGTAGCAGTGAGATCATTACGTGGAACAACATTGATCTTAACAATGTTGTGTGGAAAATGGTAAGCATTCTGTTAGTTCACTCATTCTTTGTGCATACTCAGTTCTGTTACCATTTCTTCCTAGCAACCATTGAAGCACTTATAATAACCATGAAGTATTATTTTTTGATGTGATTTTTATGTCAGTTTTCACATTCTCCTCATAGTAGTGCAGGGTAGGTGGTATTCTGTTTTACACGGAGGTTCAAAGACATTAAGTGTTTTGCCCACTGGTACTGTCCCTGAAAATGGCAGATGTGAGATTTGAATCCACAACATTCCTATGATGGATCTCATTCTTCATGGAGGACAACGAAGTAGAAGGAAATTAGACTGGATTGGAATGTCTTTTTAGTCCAAAGTTTGGCTGCCCCAGACAGCCCCTACTCTAAAATGTCTTCCACTGTGTTGTCAGAGTGACCTTTTAAAAATGTATAGCTAATGGTCTCTGCTGTTTTAAAATCTTTAGTCTATCTCTGTCCCACTCAGTTAAAAGCTCAGATTCCTAAGCTCGCCTTGTGTTGCTTTTCTCTTGAAGCATGTAAGAGGTAGTTTGGAATCCAGGTTACTTACAAGGTTTCCACAACTGTAGAGAAAGGAGACCAATTGGAAACAGAACTGGGCAGAAGGAGAACTGTGGTGGAAATGTTGGTAAACTGTTTGGGGAGTTTGGGAACTAATCTCAAAGTCGTCCCACAGTGGGCCCGGGTGGCCAGGCCTTTACATCCTTTATTATCTCCTATTATATGAGATCTACCTCGGGCAGAGCTTTCCCATGCAGCCGAGACAAACTCTGAGGGACCTGACTGCCAGTGTGAGTGCAACTTCCTTGAAATAAGGAATATTGATGGTGCAGTATATCACTTTACCCCAGCAAAGCTCGCCTGAACTGGTCAGCTTAATAGTATACTATAATTGACCTTCAGTTGTGGAACTATCCTCTAGTTAATATCTTTATACCTATAAATGCAATTGAGATGAAAGAAGGGATAAAGTATTTAGTAATTTATTTTTTAAAAATATTTTATTATTTTTTTAAAATTAATTTTATTGGGGCACCTGTCTGTCAGCCAACCGAGCCACCCAGGTGCCCCTTAAAAATTGTTGGGCTCAAACTCAGAACCCTGAGATCAGGAGTTGCAGGTTCCACTAGAATGAGCCAGCTCTGCACCCCAGTAATTAATTTTGAAGATAAACGTTAGACTGTTTGGTTTGGCCTAATGATGGAGGTTTTCACAGTGTCTACAAAGTTTTCTCAGACAAGTAAATTTTGTGTCTTTGATAGCATCTTTGCAGGGGGCGCCTCTCTCCCTCTGCCCCTCCACTGCTTGCGCATGCTCTCTCTCACAAAATCAATAAACTTAAAAAAAATAGTATTTTTACAGCCCCCTTGTATTCTGTTATTTTCAGAATGATTAGGAATTTAGAACTGATATGGAAGCAGTGTTACAATTTTTGGTTCTGTCTTGATTGCTTTAGGTGATTGGTAAATGTTTATTATATTCTTGAATGCTTAGAATATTCTAGGCTTGCTTTGTTGTGGCTTAGTCTGAGCAGACTTAAAAGCTTGACCAGGAGTGTATTCCCTTTGTTGTTTCTCCTAGAGAGAGGTGATAAAGGAATGTTCATTAAATTTATTAGATATATGGGTTCACTAGACATGTGAACTAGCTAGTATTACCATTTTATAGATGAGAAAACAGGATTAGAATTTGTCCCATCAGTCATGATTGTATGTTATTCCTTAAAGATCAGCCCTTGTAGTTCTTTCATGCATCATTCAGGGGCACCTGGGTGACTCATTCAGTTGAGCTGTCCGACTGGCTCAGGTCATGATCTCACGGTTCGTGGGTTCGAGCCCCGCCTCGGCCTCTGCTGACAGCCAGCTCAGAGCCTGGAGCCTGCTTCAGATTCTTTGTCTCCCTCTCTCTCTCAGAAATGAATAAAACATTAAAAAATTAAAAAAAAAAATTACCATTCATTGTTGGAACACCCTGGTGACTTAGTAGGTTAGGGTTCGACTCTTGGTCTTGATCCCACACTTCATGAAATCAAGCCCCATGTCAGGCTCTGCACTGACAGTGTGGGCCCTGCCCAGGATTCTCCCTCTGCCTGTCCCTCTGCCTGCCCCTCTCCCTCTATTACTGCCACTGCCCTGCTTGTGTGTTCTCTTCTCTCAAAAACAAAAAGTAGTCATTGTCATTATGTGAAAGAAACTGTATAAGTAAAATAGAAACAAATAAAATTTTCAAATCCTCTGTTTCTTAACATTTCTGAATATTTTAATTTTGTCTTAGCATTAAAAATACATGTGCTATAAAAATATTTTATGCTTTGGGGTGCCTGGCTGACTTAGTCGGAGAGCATGGGATTCTTGATCTTGGGATTGTTTGAGCCCCATGTGGGGTGTAGAGATTACATAAGTAAAACTTAAAAAAAAAAAAATCTTGTATCTTGTCCTTTAACTTACAGAGTTTCTGTAAATATAATTTAAAAATATTAAAATATCAAGTTTATTATAATAAAAGGTGATATAAAATAGATTTAAAATTTTATTAAGAATAAAATTTACAGTAAGAGTTTTATTAAAGATAATCTCAAGCACAGGAAGACAGTATATCTTCCCAAATCTATCATCCTTATTTTAAGTCATGAATAATTTTGTTCCAGTCTTCTGTTTTTGTTTTTGTTTTTTTTTTTAAAGTTTATTTATTTTGAGAGAGAAAGAATGCACACGTGGGGGAGGAGCAGAAAGAAGGGGAGTGAGGACACCAAGCAGGCNAGCGTAATAAATTTCTAAATGTAATGTCCAGTGAACAATCAAATTTCCTGTTTGCCTCATCTATAATATATAATACTTGGGTTTGAATTAGGAGCCAGTAGGGGTGCCTGGGTGGCTCAGTTAGTAAGCATCCAACTTAGGCTCAGGTCATGATTTTGGGCTTCTTGGGTTCGAGCCCCGCGTTGGGCTCTGTGCTGACAGCTCCGAGCCTGGAGCCTGCTTCAGATGCTGTGTTTCCCTCTCTCTGCCCTCCCCTTCTCCTTTATGCTCTATGTCTCAAAAATAAATAAACAGTAAAAAAAAAAAATTTTTTTTTTAAATGAATTAGGAGCCAGTAAAATAAACATTTGTCGAATTTGCCCTTATTAAATGTCTTTTAAGATCTGTGGTTTTCTGGGGTGTCTGTGTGGCTTAGTGGGTTAAACATCCAACTTTGGCTCAGGTCATGATCTCACATTTCCTGAGTTTGAGCACAACATTGGGCTCTCTGCTGTCAGCGCAGACCCTGCTTCAGATCCTCTGTCCTCCTAACCCCCTTCTTAAATACATAAAAACTTAAAACATTTTTTTGGCTTTTCCTTTTTTTTTTTTTGCAAGTGTTGGTTAAATCAGATTGTCTTGTAGCTACCCACAGTGTGGATTTTGCTGATTATAGCTCCAGCATGCTGTTTAATGTGTTCTGTTGTCTCCTGTAAGTCAGTAAATTTAGAAGCTTAATCAGATTTTTTTTCTTCCCTTAAAAGTTTTATTTAAAAAAAGAAAAAAAATTTTTTTTGACATTTATTTATTTTTGAGACAGAGTGTGAGCAGGGAAGGCCAGAGAGAAAGGGTGGCACAGAATCTGAAGCAGGCTCCAGGCTCTGAGCTGTCAGCACAGACCCTAATTCAGGGCTTGAACTCACAACCATGAGATCATGACCTGGGCTGAAGTTGAACACACAATAGACTGAGCCACCCAGGTTGCCCCTCCTCCCCAAAACAGTTTTAAAGGTGGTAGTATATACTTTTCATCAGGAGGTTTGCAATGTCTGGTTGACTCTATTTTTGTGAATTTTAGCAGGCTTTGTTCAGGATTGTAAAATGATGGTACTCTTGTTAATGCATTTTTGAAATAATTCTGTAAAAAGAAACGTGCCTTTACCAACTATATGGTTATCTGAGGTACAGTGGTTAAAAGAAGGGCAAGATTAATGCTTGATTCTGTATTTGCCAGTTTTCAAAGTGACTTGTTTCCTAGCTTCTTCCAAACATGACCATGAACATGAGTATTTCAACATTCTTTGGAACTCTTTTTTATTTGAGAGAGAGCACAAGCGCATGTGAGTAGGGGAGAGGGGCAGAGGCGGGGAGAGAGAGAGAGCGAGCACTTTGTGCTGAGTGCAGAGCCCAGTGTGGGACTTGATATCATTTACACTGGGATCATGACCTGAGCCAACATTACGAGTTGTATGCTCAACCACTAAGCCTTCCAGGCACCCCAGTAGCTGATGTATTTTTAACATTTGATGTATTTGTTTTATTTATTTATTAAAATTTTTTTAAATTAACGTTGTTTATTTTTGAGAGACAGAGACAGAGCACGAATGGTGGAGGGGCAGAGAGAGGGAGACCTAGAATCCCAACCAAGTAGGCTCCAGGCTTCAAGCTGCTAACACAGAGCCCATTACAGGCCGGCAGCTAATGGTTGCTGAAGGTTGAGGAGGCTGTGGCAGTTTCTTAACATCGATCGACTCTCGATCAACTCTTCCTTTCATGAATGATTTCTCTGTAGCATGTTGTGCTGTTTGATGCATTTTATTTGCAGTAGAATTTGTTTCAAAATCATGGAGTCAGTCCTTACAAGCTCTGCCACTGCTTTATCAACTAAGTTGATAAACAAGTTGATTGTTGATAAACTAAACTTAGTTGTCATTACAATAATCTTCACAGCATCTTCACCAGGAGTAAATTCCATCCCAAGAAACCACTTTCTTGGCTCATTTAAAAGAATCAACTCTTCATCTGTTAACTATTTTTTTTTCTTTGAAAGAGAGAGCGTCCGAGCAAGCGGGGCAGGGGCAGAGGGAGAGAGAATCTTTTCTTTAAAAAAATTTTCTTTAGTCTTTATTGAGACAGAGACAGTGCAAGCAGGGGAGGGACAGAGAGGGAGGGAGACACAGCATCTGAAGCAGGCTCCAGGCTCTGAGCTGTCAGCACAGGGCTCCAACCTACCAACTGTGAGATCATGACATGAGCTGAAATCAAGAGTCCAACACTTAACTGACTGAGCCACCTAGGCGCCCCTCATCTGTTAAAATTTCTGTCATGAGATTGTAGCAATTCAGTTACATCTTCCAGTTCTGGTTCTCTTGCTGTTTTAGCACATCTGTGGTGTAGTTCTTCTGCTGAAGTCTTGAATCTCTTAAAGTAATCTGCTGCAAGGGCCGGAATCAACTTCTTTAACTCCTGTTAATTTTGATGTTTTGACCTCTTCCCATAATCATGAATGTTCTTCTTGGACGGCCTCTAGAATGGTAAATCGCCTTCCATAAGGTTTTCAGGTTACTTTGCCTGGATCCATCATCAAAGATGATCATCACCTGTGCTGGCTCTAGCTTTACAAAATGTACTCTTAAATAATACAACTTGAATGTTTAAAGGACTCCTTGATCCACAGGGCTGCAGAATGGATGTTGTGTTAGCAGACCTGAAAACAACAATAATCTCTTTGTATATCCCCACCAGAGCTCTTGGGTGACCAGGTACATTGTCAGTGATCAGTAATCTTTTGAAAGGAAATCTTTGTTTCTGAATAGTAGGTCTCAACAGTGGACTTCAAATATTCAGCAAACCATAGTGTAAACAGATGTGCTGTCTTCTAGGCTTTGTTCCATTTTTAGAGCACAGGAGGGTCAATTTAGCATAATTTATAAGGACCCTAGGAATTTTGGAATGGTCAACGAGCATTGGGTTCACCTTAAAGTCGTCTGCTGAATTTGCCCTTAACAAGAGAGCCAGCTTGTCTTTTGAAGCTTTGAGTCCGGCATTGACTTCTCTTTAGCTGTAGAAGTCCTAAATGGCATTTTCTTCTTCTTCTTCTTTTTAATGTTTATTTGTTTGTGTGTGTGTGGGGGGGGAGAGAAACAGAGCC
>NW_027551573.1:1190292-1257637 GCF_008692635.1 Crocuta crocuta
CGGGGGGGGGGCAGAGAAAACAAGTGGGGGAAGGGCAGAGAGAGAGAGAGGGAGACACAGAATCAGAAGCAGACTCCAGGTTCAGCTGTCAGCCCAGAGCCCTATACAGGGCTCAAACCCGTGGCAAGATCATGGCCTGAGCTGAAGTCGGACACTTCACCAACTAAGCCACCCATGTGCTCCTGGCATTTCTTCTGATAGAAGTCTGTTTCATCTTCATCTTTTGCTTACTGTAGCTGCCTTCATCATCTGGCCAGATCTTCTGGATAACTTGCTACAGCTTCTACATCAGCCTTTCCTTCACCTTGTGCTTTTATGTTAGGGAAATGGTTTCTTTTCCTTAAACCCCATGAACCGACCTCTGCTAGCTTTATACTTCTGCAGCTTCCTCACCTCTCTCAGGCTTTATAGAATTGAATAAAGGTTGGGGGCTTGATCTGGATTAGCTCTGGCTTAAGGGAATATTATGGCTGGTTTGATCTTCTGTCTAGGCCATGAAAACTTCCTCTATGCCAGCAAGAAGATTCTTAAGATTTTTATCACTCATGAATTCACTGGAGTAACACTTGTAATTTTTTACAAGAAACTTTTCCTTTTTAAGTGTTCACAGCTTGGCTAACTTAAGTGCAAGAGGACTAGCTTCTGGCCTGTTCCGATGTTTAACATGCCTTCCTCAACTAACATTAATCATTTCTATCTTTTGATTTCAAGTGAACTATGTTTGACTCTTCCTTTCATTTGAACACCTAAGAGGCCATTGTAGGGTTATTTGGCCTAATTTCAATATTCTTTTGTCTCAGGTAACAGGAGGTAAAAAGTGGGGAGCAGCTGGTTGGTGGAATAGTCAGAACACACATATTTATTGATTTATATTTGCTGTCTTAAATGGATGTAGTTCGTGGTGCCCTCGAACAATTACAGTAGTAATATCACTGATTACAGATCATCATAAGAAATATAGTAATGGGAAAATTTGAAATATTGTGAGAATTACCAAAATGTGACACAGAAACAAGAATGAGCAAATGCTATTCGAAAAATGGCGCTGACACACAGTTGCACAAACCTTCAATTTGAAAAACAAAAAATGTATCTTCAGATTGCTGTGAAGTGCAATAAAATGAAGTGTGGCTGTATATCTCAGTAGAGATGTACCATCAGATTAGTGTTTGATGTATCATAAAATTAGTGTTTTAAAGCTATTTAGAATTAGTTGTTGGTATAGTCACACCACCAACTAGATACAGCATTAGGTTCATTGTTTTCATATTACTTTCAATATTTAGGGACTACCGGGGTGCCTGGGTGGCTCAGTCGGTTAAGCGTCTGGCTTTCGCTCAGGTCATGATCTCATGGTTCGTTGGTTTGAGCCCTGCATTGGGTTCTGTGCTGACAGCTAGCTTAGAGCCTGGAGCCTGTTTTGGATTCTGTATCTCCCTCTCTCTCTGACCCTCCCCTGTTCACGCTGTCTCTCTCTCTCAGAATTGAAGAAAACATTAAAAAAAATATTTAGGGAATACCTTTTTATTAAATTTTGCTTGGTAATTATGTAAAATTTTTGTTCCCAAAGTTAAATATGTAACACAATTTATATTCAAAGAGCAATTTAGCCTTACTAGAAACATACTATATATTGAAATGGATTCAGTTCTTCCTGCCTGTCCTTTTACTACAGTTTCTAGTTCCAAATATCTTCTGTTTTCATTTATTTCTGTTTTGGCTGTAGATTATTGTCAGTTATGTTTTATTTAGAACTTGGATGCTGGCAATGGAGTTCTTTCATGCTTGAGAATGTTCCCATTTTTATTTAAAGTCCAATTATGACTACATATGAAATTATTACATTACGTTTATTATTTATTTTGAGAGAGAGAGGGCAAGTAAGAAGGGAGCAGAGAGGGGATAGAGAGAATGCCAAACAGGCTTTGCACACTTAGCACAGAGCCTGACGATAGGACTCAAACCTATGAACTGTGAGATCACGACCTGAGCCAAAATCAAGAGTTGAATGCTCAACTGACTGAGCCACCCTGCTGCCCCTAAATATGAAATTCTTGAGTCAAGGTTACCCCTAGTTTTTTTTTTTTAATGTTTATTTTTGAAAGAGAACGTGAGCGACGGATGGGCAGAGAGAGAGGGAGATACAGAATCCAAAGCAGTCTAAAGGCTCTACCAGCACAGAGCCTGACGCAGGACTTGATCCCACAAGCTGTGAGATGATGACCTGAGCCGAAGTCGTATGCTCAACTGACTAAGCCATCCAGGCACCCCTTACCCCTAGTTTTATAAATATTGCACCCCATTATTACTTCAGCAGCATATAAAGTCATGCTTGAATGTCTTTCCTTGTTTCTCTCCTTCCTCATACATTTTATTTTAGGTAACTAACTCTTCCTACCAGTATCTATTCCTAACCTCAGTATCCCTGTGAATTTTCCTTTTTTTTTTTTTTAAAATTTTTTTAATGTTCTTTTTTTAATTTATTTCTGAGAGAGAGAGACAGATAGTGTGAGCAGGGGAGGGAGACACAGAATCTGGAGCAGGTTTTAGGCTCTCAGCTATTAGCACAGAGCCTGATGCGGGACTCCAACCCACAAACCGTGAGATCATGACCTGAGCCAAAGTTGGACGCTTAACCGACTAAGCCACCCAGGCTACCCCCCCGCCCCGTGAATTTTCTTTTAATTAGAGTTCACTAACTTTATGTGTATGCTGTAGTATTGGTTATCTGCATCAGCCTTTCTTTTGCTATGGTATACCTTTCAATCTTCCCATTCAGATCTTTATTTCATGGATATTTTTGTGTTTTTTTTTCATGTGGATTGAATTAGATTTCATGTGAATTGAGATGGATTGTTAGGTTATCTTTTCTGAAGATTTTGCCTTAATTTGGTTAAAAAGTTTTTTGTATATACAGTTTTTATCTAAATGTTTATTTTTGAGAGAGATAGAGAGGGCACGTCCTAGCCTGAGCAGGGGGAGGGGCAGAGAGGAAGGGAGACACAGATCTGAAGCAGGCTCCAGGCTCTGAGCTGTCAGGACAGAGCCTGATGCGAGGCTCCAACTCCCAAACCGTAAAATCATGACTTGAGCCAAAGTCCACAGTCGGCTGCTTAACTGACTGAGCCACCCAGGTGCCCCTGAATTTGGCTTTTAAATGTTTATTTTTATTTTGAGAGAGAACGAACAAGCAGGGGAAGGGCAATGAGAGGGAGAGAATCACAAGCAGCCTTAATTTTCTTTAAGTAGCATAAGCTTGCTTTCATTTCCTTCTGTTATCCTGTGTTTGAACCAGTCTTTTACCTTTTTTAGGACTTTTCCCCTTCAAAAACTAAAACAGCTCTTATAATATCTTTGATAGTATGAAATACTATTTGCTGAACTCTTTCGTATATTTGGGCAAGTCCTTTCAAATGTATGTTCTTCATGTGTCTTGTTTATTTCTTTGGTCTGTTTATTTTACAGTTACTTCAAATAAGTTCCATGCTAGGTCTTTGGATTTTTGCTCATCTTTACTTACATGCAAACAAGTCTTGGAGATGCTTGAGGGCAGGGAAGTATGTTGAGGGTAGTCTGCCATTTCTGTTTTCAAATTCAGTAATGGTTACCACTGTCATAGTCTCTTCTTCATTCTGCTTCTGTAGTATTCTCCTTTGGCTAGGTGGTTTGCTCAGAGACATTTAAGTAGCATCTTGAATTTGGTTGTGTCCTCAGCTCTAGCTCCTTTGCCATTCTGCAGTATGTTGATCATGTTTCTAAATGGTTAGTCTTTTCTTTCATGGCTCAGCTAGCCCCGAGTTCATCATTTGAACAAACAAAAGGATATAGTTTTTTTTTTAAATATTTTTATTTATTTCTAGGGGGGAGAGAGAGAGACAGAGACAGAGACAGCGTGAGCAGGGGAGAGTCAGAGAGAGAGGGAGACACAGACTCTGAAATAGGCTCCAGGCTCTGAGCTGGCAGTCAGCACAGAGCCCGACGCGGGGCTCGAACCCACGAACCGCGAGATCATGACCTAAGCGAAAGTCGGATGCTCAACCGACTAAGCCACCCAGGTGCACCTTAAAAGGATATAGTTTTTGGAACAGTTATCAGTCCCAGACATTTTTTACTTCTGGATTTATCAGTTCTTAATAGAAATCTACATTTGACCTGTCATTTGAGGTGCTAAAAATGAGCTATCTTCCATATCTCTTTGGGCCACTTCTTTCAAGAGTATGTTTGATTGAAAATGGAAATTAAGTTTTTTGTTATTTGGAAAAAGAAAGTGCTGTAGTCCCTCCATATTTGAGTAAGGACTTTGAAAGTTTTGTCCTTAAAATTAATGATTTTTTTTTTTTTTTTTGAGAGAGAGACAGCATGAACAGGGAAGGGTCAGAGAGAGAGGGAGACATAGAATCTGAAGCAGGCTCCAGGCTCTGAGCTGTCAGTGCAGANGTTTAGTGGAGGAACTCAGGCCTTCTGGCTACAGACAGACACACACACACACACACACACACACACTCACACACTCACTCACTCACTCACTCACTCACTCACTCACTCTGAAACAGACTCAAGGCTCTGAGCTAGCTGTCAGCACAGAGCCTGATGCCGGGCCCGAACCCACAAACTGTGAGATCATGACCTGAGCTGAAGTCGCTCACTTAACTGACTGAGCTACCCAGACGCCCCTAAAATTAATGATTTTCATTAGAACTAACCCTTTATACTTGCTGCATGGTTTTTTCTTGTTCTTTTCAATATAGTAAACTGTTTGAAATATACACAGTATTTTTTTTTACCAAAGTAACCTAAAGTATTCATAAAGATAATATAATAACCTGTATATATCATTTTAAGACTTAAAAATTGTTTAACTAGTGTAAGAAATAAACAAGGATGTTCTATTATTTGGATAAAGTATATTACAGTGTAAACTGTAATCATTGTTATGTATAGAGTTACTGCCTTCAGTTTAAATTTTAAAAATCTGTCACTTTATAACTGTGTAAAATCTTGGGCATAGTTTGGACCTTTGAGGTCATTTGTTAGGTTTTGTATTTTTCTTTATAAAAATCTTTTGACCTTATGTGAAAGTCGCATCTGTAAGTAAATATATAAAATCTTTCTTCACAATGCCTATGATTGAAGATACAGTTCATCAGATAATTGCTGCTTTATCAATATTCCAGCAAAAGAAAGATTTACTAGTTAATAGGGAAATATTGTTGTTGTTTTGGACTATGAAGGTTCTTTGACTATCTCGTAAGATTACTTATTACCATTTATGGACAACCTTTATTAGGCATTTCCTTATAATGAGCTAAAATAAATGTTTGGGGCTCTTTCTGTATAAGATGTATTATTTCATGTAACTACCCTTCACACAATTATGTCTTTAATTCTCCTTCATGTTCTCTAGGATAAATAGTGCCCCATTTTTCTAACCATTTCACATGATTTTCTCAATTTCAGCTATCATAAATGCACTCTTTGTTAATCGTCCTCTTAATGTGTGACTTCTAAATGAGAATATGTTACTCTAGTCGCAGATCAGATCATTACAGAAGTATTGTGGAATGCCTTTGGTATAGTTAATTTATATTTTAATGTAGCCTACAGATTTTGTTATCGGATTGTAATGTAGTTATTTAACTAAAACTTTGAATTATTTTACTGCCCTCCCCTGTACAGTGGGTGGAATGTTTTGATTTTCTTCTCTTTTTTGAGAGAGAGGGAGAGAAAGAGAAAGCTGGGAGGTGAAGGTGGGGGCAGGGAGAGAAGGAAAAAGAATCCCAAGCAGGGATCCCAGCACTGTCAATGCAGAGAACAAAACGGGGCTCAATCCCATGAACTGAGCCGAAATCAAGTTAGACACTTAACCAACTGATTGGGCCATCCACGTACCCCAGATGGTTTGAATTTTAAGTAAAAATGCATATGACTTGGTCTTTTGGGAATCAGAATCTTGGCCTTAACATCTTTGTAATCCAAGATCACATATTAAAAATACCACTTGATTTTTTTTTTTTAAAGCACTTAAAATGATTTTTTATTTTAACACGAGTGAAGGAGAGGGGCAGAGGGAGAGACAGAGAGAATCTTAGGCAGGCTTCATGCTCAGAATGGAGTCCTGTGTGGGGCTCAATCCTTCCACTCTGTGATCACGACCTGAGCTGAAGTCAGAAGTTGGATGCTCAACTGACTGAGCCCCAAAATACCACTTTAGTTTTAGAAGAAAAAAGTTGCTTCTAATGAAGTGCAGCATGCATGGTATCACAGAATGAATATTCCATTCACCTAGCAGCTATAAAACACACCTTCTGATCCTACTACTCTCCGATAACTTATGTGTGACATTTGTCTTTTTTCTTTGCAAACTTGATTTTCGTAAACAAAAACCCAACAACTGTATTTTTAATAACATGGTATTGTTTTTATATAATTTTTTTAAGGTTTTATTTATTTTTGTGTGTGTGTGTGTGTGAGAGAGAGAGAGAGAGAGACAGACAGCGTGAGCGGGAGAGGGACAGAAAGAGAGGGAGACACAGAATCCAAAGACAGGCTCCAGGTCTGAGCTGTCAGCACAGAGCCCGACGTGGGTCTTAAACCCACACCGTGAGATCATGACCTGAGCCGAAGCTGGTTGCTTAACTGACTGAGCCATTCAGGTACCCCTGTTTGTCTGTATATACTGAGGGTTGTTAAGATTGAATGTAAAAGCAGTTGAAAAATTATATTGTAGAAATAAATGTAAATGATAAGAAGGGAGCTTCTTAAAATTCTGCATATTCTAGTTTGTAAAACAAAATGTTAAATTTGTGCCTTTTTTTTTTTTTTGGGCTGTTGAATATGTCTTCCATCTTTTAGATTGATGTAACAGTACCAGATAAGTCAGTGGGTTCGTTAACCATGATCTAGTCTCCTGACTCCTTTGGCTTTTTTTCTTTTTGTTATTTATTGCATTTGCGTACTATTTACATTTTGCCTCTAATGCTGTTTCCTCCAGCTCTCTGTGTGGTTGTTGTCACCTCAGTTTATATGTTAAATCTTTAGAGAAGGCCTTTCTGAGGCACCACTCCCCCCTCCTATTAATATCAGATCACCTTGTTTTTTTAAAATCTCTTTAATCTTTATTCATTGAGAGAGAGAGAGAGAGAGAGAGAAAATATGAGTGGGGGAGGGGTAGACAGAGAGGCAGACACAGAATTCAAAGCAGGTTCCAGTCTCTGAGCTGTCAGCACAGAGCCAGACGTGGGGCTCAAACCCACTAACCACAAGATCATGACCTGAGTGGAAGTCAGATGCTTAACTGATTGAGTCACCCAGGTGCCCTTCACATCACGCAGAACACTTAATGTTACCAGACAATTTCATACTTTTTCCCTCTGTGAAAATGTACTTTATGAGAACTACAGAACCTGTCGGTCTCCTTTCCTGCTATATTTGCTGTACCTTGAATTGCATCTAGCACGTATTCAGATTTTTTTTTTAAGCCAGGTGTTCTTGATCATCTGAGCGAGAGGTCCGTTTGGTTGGAGCATAGATCATTTTATTCCTAATTATTTTTAGAATTGGCCCTTTAAGGTAATGCTTTCTGCATTCCAGGGGATAGGAACAAATAATCTCTGCCTTTATAGAACTTACAGAATTTTAAGAACCCACAGAACCAGTATATTGTGAATATGGTCACAATAGTTTTTAGACATGTGAAGTTCTTCTCGACTATTTGATTTTATTGATTTTAACTTGAAGATCTCTGTGGGACAGTGTAAAAATTAGTCTTATTTAGCTTTTTTTTTTCTGGCTGGGGAAAACTGAAACTGAAATAAGCTAACTCAGCCAGCTACCACATAATTATGATACAATACAAAGAGCATAGGCTTTGGAGTTGGACTATGAATCCAAACTTACCAACTCCTTGACTACACGAATTGATGCTCAAGTTGTCTGATTTAAGTGTTCAACTGTTCATGTATAAAATTGCAGTAAATTTTGGCAGAGTTGTTGAAGATTAAACCAAGGGAGCTCAGTACTGTACTTAGCCTAAAGCGTGTTATTTATAATATTCTTAAAAAGCATTTAATAAGATAATAATTACTCTGTACTTAAAATGCACTAAGCTCTTTTCTAGACTAGCTGCGAAGAGGTAAGCCTAACTACACAAATTCCCTCTTCTCATGCAACTTAATGTCTAGTGAGGGACATAGAAAATAAACATAAATTATCAGGTGATTTTAAGTGCTATGGTGAAAAGTAATGCAGCGTGAAGGGGAGATGGTGAGGCAAGTCATGTAGTTATGAAACTGATAGAACAGTCTGTGTTAGCACTCTGAAGCTTTTTTTGTTTTAATTTTTTTTTTTTAATGTTTTATTTATTTCTAGGAGAGAGAGAGAGACAGCGTGAGCAGGGGAGGGTCAGAGAGAGAGGGAGTCACAGACTGAAACAGGCTCCAGGCTCTGAGCTGGCAGTCAGCACAGAGCCGGATGCGGGGCTCGAACCCATGAACCGTGAGATCATGACCTAAGCGAAAGTCGGACGCTTAACCGACTAAGCCACCCAGGTGCCCCAGCACTCTGAAGCTTTCTAATTAGAACAGCAGTAACATTGGTCAATTTGAGAAACAGCAAGAAACTAACAGAGCCCAGGGGCAGCATCTAAATAAAGTACTGAGGTCAGATTGTTTTGTTTTTTGTTTTTTTTTTAGGACCTTGCCTTGTATGCTATCATAATGAGTTACAGTTGTGTTAGATTTTGGGTTAGGTATTTAGGGTACAAATAATACACAATAAAAGTGATACTCTCATAACTCCAGTTTGTTACAAAATTGTTGCCTTACCACTAAAAAAAAAAAAGGAAAAAGAAAACCACTTAGTATTCTCATTACATGTCATTTATGCTACTTGGTTTTTTGGCTTAGATATTGACCAAAGTGCACACAGTTCTATATATATATATATAGACTAATTAATTCTTCTGGTTTTTTTTCCTGCCAGTGACTGTAGGAAACATTTTAAAAAACCTTTAATTATAAGAGACTCATACCTCTATATCATTAATTCCAGTAACTTTTTTCTTTTTTTTCTCAGTAACTCTTACTCAACATGAAAAATTAATGTTAACTTGGGATTTGCCTAGAGACATTTTTAGTACTTTTAAAGATAATTATCCATGTTTGAGAGAGAGAGCATGAGTGAGGGAGGGTCGGAGAGAGAGGAGGGACAGAGGATCTGAAGTGAGCTTTGCTCTGACAGCAGCGATGAAGGGCTCGAACTCACGAACTATGAGATCATGACCTGAGCTAATGTTGTACAGTCAACGGACTGAGCCACTCAGGTGCCCCGGTTTTTTTAATCCTCCTTAATGTTGACTATAAATTCATATTTTTGGTCTTTTTAGATTGTGAATCGGCACGGTCCTGAGGCAGACAGGCATTTATTACGCTGCCTATTTTCGCATGTGGATTTCAGTGGCGATGGTAAAAGCAGTGGCAAAGATTTTCATCAGGTATTGGGGCTTACAGAGCTTATGTTTACTTAGATCTGATTGTTCAAGAAATTGCATTTTGGGCATAGTGTATGTATCAAATGGCTTACACAGATCATCCAGAGGTAATCTTAGCTGAATGGCTAAAAGGTTTTGGGCCTTGTCCTTTTTTTGTCCTTCCCTTCTCCTGCCTGACTACAGACCTTGACAGCTACCTAGTTCAGACTTAGATTGCTGGGTATCAGTCCTGCCTGAAGGAAGCAGAAGTGAGGGGGAAATCCTGGTTGACAAGTAAGGCCGAGAGAGGGGCTGTCTTTTTCTAGATTGACTTTCTTTGGCTTGATTTTCAATCTGGAAATAGTCTGTCATGATGTTATTCCTTATAGATATCTTGTCATTGGACTCTATTATGTAAAAGTGTTCGTTTAACACTTGTTGCTTATAGACTCTATGGGTTTAAATGTGATTTTAAAGAGCTGATTTGATAATTTGGAAACAATATCCAATAATGGATTACACTTCAGTATTCTGGGCACCTCTGCATCTGTTTGTGAAGAAGATGAATGTTAATGCTAATGACAATTCACCTTTTATTTTTAAAGACTCAGTTTCTGATTCAGGAGTGTGCGTCGCTGATTACAAAGCCAAATTTTATCTCGACGCTGTCCTATGCCATTGATAATCCATTGCACTATCAGAAGGTTGGTATTGTTTTTATCTTTAGTAGTCTTACTAATGTGACTTTCTGAAAAGACCTTAAATCTTGATCTAATAATGACATGTTTTAATTTAAAAATTTCAGTAGTTACTATAGGGTTTTTTAGCTTTCTAACAAAATCAAGACTGTTAGAAACTTAACTAAAACCAGATCATGCAAAGACTTGTTTGTCATTCCATAGTTCTAGGACATGGTGTATTGTTTCTAGCAACAGTACAGATTCGGGTGAATAGATGCTTTTATAAAACTTACTGAAAATCGTAAGTTTGTCTTGTTTTTAAATTCTTTCTTTGAAATAAATTTATGTTTGGTTTGTTTCAGAGTTTAAAGCCTGCACCCCACTTATTTGCCCAGCTGAGTAAAGTTCTCAAATTAAGCAAAGTACAAGAGGTAAGTGATTTAAGAAGAGATACATGCACAGTTGGAATTCAGAACAGCTACTCGACTCTTTGGTCACTTTAACCCTTCTTGTTTCAGGTAATTTTTGGCCTTGCCCTATTGAATTCTTCCAGTTCAGATCTTAGAGGTTTCGGTGAGTTCTTTTTTTCTTAAAGATCCTGTAGTGAAGTTATTTCTCTAAAATCCATGAGTTTTTGAATCTTGAGGCACTAAGATTTAGAGAGTAAGATAACTTCAGATTATTTTCTTTTGGCCTCTTATATGAATGTATGTATGTATGCATAGTAAAAAACCTAATAAAATATAAAACTTACCTCATAAGCATTTATTCTTAGTTTTTAAAAATTTTTAAATAAAAAAATGTTTATTTTAAGAGAGAATATGAGTGGGGGTGGGGGTAGAGAGAATCCCAAGTAGGCTCCATGCTGTCCTTGCAGAGCCTGATTTGGGACTCCATCTCACAACTGCAAGATCACGACTTGAGCCAGTATCAAGAGTTGGGTGCTTAACTGACTGAACCACCCAGGCACCCCCTCCTTCATAATTTTAAATGTATTTTGAATGTATAATTCAGTAATATTAACTATATTCACGTATATTGTGTAACATATGTCTGGAACTTCTTTGTTTTGCAAAACTGAAACACTACCCACTAAACAACTCCCATCTTCCCCTCCCACCAGCCCTCAGCAGTTAGTCTCTTATTTTATACTTGCCACGTAGAGCTGTGAAAATGTTAGAGGATGAAGGGTGAGTTGGTGAATAAGAATGATAGTCATCTGTGTTCTGATGTAGCTTTTTATCCATTGTGGTGCTAAAGTAACTTGTGATTTTTGCTTTACCTGACTTCTAGCTGCCCAGTTTATCAAACAGAAGCTTCCTGATCTTCTGCGTTCATATATTGACGCAGACGTCAGTGGAAATCAAGAAGGTGGCTTCCAAGATATAGCAATAGAGGTCCTACATCTCCTCCTCTCCCATCTCCTCTTCGGTCAGAAGGGAGCCTTTGGAGTTGGACAGGAACAAATAGACGCTTTTCTTAAGACCCTGCGCAGAGGTAAAGGAGTATCTGTTGCCTATAAAAGATGATTTCATGACAAAAGGATTTTAGAATATAAATGAAGACCATGATTTATCTTTCTATAAATTGGTAATTTTTTAAGGAAGTATTTTGTAATTTTAAATATAAAAGTTAAAAAAGCCTCATGGAAAAGGTATAAAAGGAACATAACTTTAATAATCTTGTTATATAGATATAATTTCAGTTAAGACTTTGTGTTTCCATGTAATCTGATTTCTTTCTTAGGGTGGTGGAGAGTATACTGTTGTGACATGTTCTTTTTACTTAAAAAAATTGGATATTGATACACCCACTTTGTCTATTTGGCTATTTGAATTTCTATGCTAAGAGAACTCTTGTTTCTGTTGTTGCTATTTTCTCATATGTTTCCTATAGAGATATAAGTAGTCTTTTTGAAATAGATCTTTTTTTAAAATATGTTTTTAAAAGTTTATTTATTTATTTTTGAGACAAGGGGGTGGCAGAGAGAATCCCAAGCAGTCTTCACACTATCATTGGGAACCCCGATGTGGGGCTCAAACTCAATGAGATCACAACTCTTAACCGACTGAGCCACCCAAGCATCCCTAAAACAAATCTTTGATTATAAACCAACCGCTGTCCATTTCCACTGTTACTTTGCTTTGTAATGTTTAAATACCTTAATTTTAAACTGTGTTAATTTTCTTAGTGATAGGACATTTTCTTATCAGTGAAACAAATACACAATGATATTTTCGTTGTCTCTGATGGTTTCTTTGTATGGGAACTGATGGTTAATCCTGTCAAATTTTAATATAAAATTTAGGTTTTCAGTTGGTCACTAGATATTGGGATCCTAGTATAGAAACTTAGAAATATACTTGAGCGATTCTTGTGATGAGAAAACATTCAAATTTTGGAGTTAATGTTAAAGTCGTAACTTGGCCTAGCTGGATTGGAGAAAAGTGAATAACCTTTGAATATGAATTTGTGGAAGATACAGCTTTGGGGCCTTTTAAGGACTGTAAATGAGGATAATTTGTTTTTAATCAGTATAACAATTGTAATCTTTTCCTCTTTCAGATTTTCCCCAGGAACGCTGTCCCGTGGTGCTTGCACCACTTTTATACCCTGAAAAACGGGACATTCTAATGGACAGGATCCTGCCTGATTCCGGAGGGGTAGCTAAAACCATGATGGAGAGTTCCTTAGCTGATTTCATGCAGGAAGTAGGCTATGGCTTTTGTGCAAGGTTGGTAGTAAGATACACTAAATTTCTGTTGACTCCTGTGTCAAATATGATGTAATTCTTTAAGGCAAGTTCCTAAGATTACTTAATCTGTTATCTTTGTCTCTTAAGAATTTTGCTTCCAAATTTAATCTACATACAGGCATACCTCATTTTGCTGTGCTTCACTTTATTGTGCTTCACAGATCCTGCACCTTTTTCTTTTTCTTTTTTCTTTCTTTCTTTTTTTTTTTTAAACAAACTGAAGGTTTGTGGCAACCCTGTGTTGAGAAGTCTGTCCAGTACCATTTTTCCAATAACATGTGCTTACTTTGTCTCTGTCACATTTTGATAATTCTTAACAGTATTTCAAACTTTTTCATGCTCTATTTGTTAAGGTTCTCTATGATCAGTGATTACAACTCACTGAAGCGCAGGTAATGGTTAGCAATTTTTAGCAAAAAGTGTTTTTTAATTAAGGTTTGTATATTTTGTTTAGACCTAATGCTGTTCCATACTTGATAGACTACAGTAGAGTGTAAACATAAATTATTTACGTTGGGAAATAAAAAATTTCATTTGGTTTTATTGCGGTGGCCTAGAACTGAGCCTCCAAAATCTCTGAGGTAGTTTTGGTGACAAAATCACCTAGTTTTGGTGACAGCTGTAAATATCATGGTAGCTCAATTTCTGTCTCTTTCTCTACCTCTAGTTTCTCAAATTTAGAAATCATAGGTTCCTAGTCTAGTTGCCAGGATAGACATTTTTAGCTTCTGGGGAAGATAGAGCAGCATTGAGACAGGTGTTTATGGAAATTGTATCCTTTCCTACCTCATGTGTTTAACCTTCTCTTACCTCCCTGCACCTTCAAATTCCCACTGTACCTTCCTTTTCTACAACCTTCCTTTTTCTCTGCTGCCTCTTGAATGTTTTTCTCACTTGCTAGGGACACCAAAGGAAATAGTTTCACCCTTTTGGTAGCACTTAGGACTGTGATGAAGTGGATTGTCACTATTTTCCTGAGAATTAATTAATGATATTAATGTGCATTGCTTTGACTTTAAATGTAGCTTTTAATGTTTATGTTTTTTAATTTAATGTTTGTTTCTTTTTGAGAGAGAGTGTGAAGGGGTGGGGAGGGACAGAGGATCTGAAGCAAGCTCTGTGCTAATAGCAGTGAGCCCTATGCAGGGTTTGAACTCATGAACCGTGAGATCATCACCTGAACCAAAGTTGGACGCTCTACTGACTGAGCCACCCTTTTGCCCCAGCTTTTAATGGTTTTAAAACTCTTCGTACAAACCAAATTTCCTGTTATTTTTAAAAATTTTTTTGTGTGTATACATGTGTGCCTGGCATAAAACTTGTTTAGTTAAACTTCAGGGTGTAAAGTAGCAAAGTTAAGGTGCATTTTCAAGGCTGTGTTCATATCAGAATAATCAAACTCCCCTTGAGTGTCAGCATTTTATTGTATTTTAAAATTTTATTTATTTAAGTAATCTCTACACCTAACATGGGGCTCAAGCTTATGACCCTGAGATTAAGAGTCATATGCTTTCCTGAAGGAGCCGGCTAGGTCCCCTGAGTATCAGTATTTTATTTTTATTTATTTTTTAAAGTTTATTTATTTTGAGAGAGGCCATGCAAGTTGGGGAGGGGGAGAGAGAATCCCGGCAGGCCTTGCACCATCAGCACAGAGCCTGATGTGGGTGGCTTGAACCCATGAACCATGAGGTCATGACCTAAGCCGAAACCAAGAATTGGGTGCTTGATCAGCTGAGCCACCCAGGCGTCCCTCTTCCCCTGATCTTTTAAATTTTTGCTATTTTCCTTTTTCTCTCTAGTTTTATTGAGAAATCGTTGATATCCATCACTGTACAAGTTTAAGCATATAGCATGCTGGTGTGATTTACATGTATCATGAAATGATTGCTATGATAGATTCAGCTCATAGCCATCTTCTAATACAGATAAGCAAAAAGGAAAGAAAGGTTTCCCATTTTCTTTCTTTCTTTTAATGTTTTATTTATTTCTGAGAGAGGGAGAGAGAGAGCGCGCGAGCACGAGCAGGGGAGGGTTACAGAGAGAGGGAGACACAGAATTTAAAGACAGGCTGCAGGCTCTGAGCTGGCTGTCAGCACAGAGCCTGACGCAGGGCTCAAACCCATGAACCGCCACCCAGGTGCCGTGGGTTTCCCATTTTCTTAGTTAAGTAGGTGGTTTTTATATTCCTAGCTATATAAAAATAACATGGAATGAAGCTGATGTTAGTAAAAGTCTAAGGATTTTACTTAAGGCTTATAATAGCATTTCTAATTTTTGGTATTAAGGGTGGGAGTGTTTATTTTCTGAAACTGAAGTTTATTTTCTGTTTCAGTATTGAAGAATGTCGCAATATAATCATGCAATTTGGTGTCCGGGAGGTCACAGCTGCCCAGGTTGCCAGGGTTTTAGGAATGATGGCTCGAACTCATTCAGGATTGACAGATGGAATTCCATTACAGGTAAGTGTAGAAATCAGCTATTTTATAATGTGAATTAATATCCTACCCTCTTTATTTTATTTATTAAATTAAAGTATGATTTAAATTATAGTATGATTGTAGTATAGCATTAAATTATTAGTATGATTGATCTACCTTCCAGAGCTGAACACAAAGTAGTTGGTTTTGTTTAATTCAAATTTTACTTGTACAGAGTATCTCTGCTCCTGGCAGTGGGATCTGGAGTGATGGAAAAGATAAAAGTGATGGAGCACAGGCACACACATGGAATGTAGAAGTCTTGATTGATGTTCTCAAAGAACTGGTGAGTACATGTAATCATGATTTTACATTCATGATGTTAATATGATACAGCCTACGAAAGCAAATTTTAACAAAAGTCTGCTGAATATGCAGTAGTGTTTGGGGGTTCCTGACTTCATTGGCTCCAAAGTAATGAAGTGTCCAAGATGATTATGTACTGGAGATAGTTCATAATCAAATACCAGTTTTGTTCATTAGGAGTTGTTGCTCTGCAGTTCTGAGTGAAACTGCTGAGGTGATTTGGTGGAGTCCTGGTGTGGTTATTTTGGAGGGACAGATTTATTGCAGAGTAATGATTGTATAAAGAATTACTGAGAGAGGAGGCCTTCTGAATATTTTCTGGAAAGTGCAACAGAAATTCTATCTTTTTTTTTTTTTAAATAGTTTATTGTCATGTTGGTTTCCATATAATCTGCTGTCTTTTATGGTGGGTAAGGATATCAAAAATCCATACTTCTCTTACTACTCTCACTTCTAGAATATCCACAAACTAAATAATTGGCCCCCAGATAAAATACCTTTCCTAAAATGTTAAAATGCTTGAATAAATTATGTAGGAATGAAGCTTTGAGGTTTTAAAAGGGAGTAATGAAATTCAGTCATTAGGAGAATAGTGGAGTCAAGGTGTAATGTCATTAGTCTCATTCATAAAATGACAAGGAGCAAAATATAACATTAAAGACGACACATACCTATTTATAACATTTTTTTCCCTCAGGTTATTTATCCTTCCTAATTCTCAGTTTTAGTTTGTTATGTTTGTAACTTATAGATGGAGTTGGGTTATGGTTGTCTCTATTACCTTACTATTAACAGTATCATGGGTCTTTAAATTTTTCTTAATAGTAGGTGGAGTTATAGTGTTCAGACCTATTCTCCTTTAGTAATAGGATAAAATAATGTTTGATCATGGCAGAAAATTTGGAAAATGAAAAGCAAAATAAAGCCATAGTTTCATCACTTATGGATAAACCAGTTGTTTTTATCCTGTGGTTGTCATGCAAAAGTGAAAACCGCCTTTTCATTCAATAGTTTCATTATTGTACTTTATTGCCTTAGTGAAAATAATTTCTCTTTAAAAATTGCAGACAAGGACAGTATTTTTATGGATCTGAACCTATTTTCTGTTTTCAGAGACTGTAAAAGACTATAAAATGGAGTGCCCTACACTGTGGGTTTGAACACTTGAGTTAGTAACCCCTTTCCTCCTTCCTTTTTCTTCTCGTATTTTAGAGTTTTCTGTACACACACAAAAAATGTACTTTAAAATTTTTTTTAAATGTTTATTTTTGAGAGAGAGAGTGTGAGTGAGACAGGGGCAGAGAGAGAGAGAATCAGAAACAGGCTCCGGGCTTTCAGGGTAAACCTGATGTGGGGCTTGACCTCAAAAACTGTGAGATCATGACCTGAGACGAAGTTGGATGCTTAACTAACTGAGCCTCCCAGATGCCCATTCTGTACATTTTTGGACACAGCAGAAAACCATTTCAGATACGTTTGGGGTCAATGATTTTTGTCTCCATTGCTCACCAAAGATGAGAGGAAGAAACCACAGGGGATTCTTAGTGTTTTAACAAATCAGCCTGTGGTTTTACCAAACTCACCTTTGTGATAATGCTATCAATAGTTATGTTAATGGTTCTGTTCTGTCACAGTCATTGAGGCAAATTTTAGAAAGGAAAAAACAGTCTTATTTTCTCAGTGCTCTTGTTGGCTTGGAGTGAATATTTAATTTGAAGTTTGTACCGTTGCTTTTTTCTTCTTAAGTTTATTTATTTAGGGAGAAAAAAATGAGTGAGTTCGGGGAGAGAGGAAAGAGAGAATCCCAAGTAGTCTTTGTACTGTTGGTGCACAGCTGGATGCAAGGTTTAATACCATGCACCGTGAGATCATTACCTGAGCTGAAGTCAAGATTTGGACCCTAAACCGACTGAGCCACCCACACACCCCTGTGCATTGCTTTGTAAAAAGCAAGCATTAATGTCTTCATGACTTGAAAGGGGTCACCTTAGAACAAAACTAAACTGGCCATGATGTTTTAAGTAGATTAAATTCAAAGTGTGGACAGCCTTTTTCTTTTTAAGCATGAAATAAAGTTAGTGCACTTTGTGCAGGGTGGTAAATTGTCTTCTATAAATATGTGGACTTTGCTTTGTGTTTTCTTGAGTCTCATACTGCTTTTTTTTTTTTTTAAATATTTTTATTCATTTCTAGGACAGAGAGAGAGAGAGACAGCGTGAGCAGGGGAGGGTCAGTGAGAGAGGGAGATACAGACTCTGAAATTGGCTCCAGGCTCTGAGCTGCCAGTCAGCACAGAGCCTGACGCGGGGCTCGAACCCACGAACCGCAAGATCATGACCTAAGCAAAAGTCGGACGCTTAACTGACTAAGCCACCCAGGTGCCCCTCATACTGCTTTTTTGAGTGCCTTTTCATATTACATTTTTTTCAATGGAATATTCAATCATTTTGACATAAAGAATTTAGACCACTTTTCCTGATGCGTATAATTGGTATACTTTCTGGGGAGATCTTTAGTTAATTAAGAATGGTATTTGGGGGGTGCCTGGGTAGCTCAGTGGTGGCTCAGTCGGGTAAGCGTCTGTCTCTTCATCTTGGCTCAGGTCGTGATGTTAATGGTTTGTGAGATTGAGCCAGGTAGGCCCTGTGCTGATGGCACAGAGCCTGCTTGGGTGTCTCTCCCTCTCTCTCTGCCCCTCCCCAGCTGGCAGTGTTTCTCTTTGTCTCTCAAAGAACAAAGAAACTTAAAAAAGGAAAAAAAAACCCAACCCTTTTAAAAAAGAATGGTATTTGGGATCATTGATTTACCTTTGCTACTTTGTTCCAAGTTAGTAGAATCTTGGCTTAAAGACAAAGACTCATTGATTGAAGAGTTTTGCCAGACTGGGATGGAAGTATTGTTGGACTAAGTATGGGAAGAGAGAGTTCCCTTTTATATACTCCCATAGTCAGAAATATGTCTTGAACCAAAAGGTTGGAGTGCCTTACTAGTAGAGCCAGTTTAATTTGAATATTATTTGTTTCTAAGTCTCTAGAAACGTCAGATTATGATTATTTTGATATAATTACAACATTTTAATTTCAGATTTAATTTGGCTCTTTGGATAAAGCATAAAAATATTTACACTTTTTGTTCATTAACTTTTCAAATGTTTTTCTGTTTTAGAACCCGAGTTTGAATTTCAAGGAAGTAACTTATGAACTGGACCATCCTGGATTTCAAATTCGTGATAGTAAAGGACTTCATAATGTGGTTTATGGCATTCAGAGGGGTCTAGGAATGGAAGTGTTCCCAGTTGACCTCATATATAGACCTTGGAAACATGCGGAAGGCCAGGTGAGCAAATGGTGTTTAGCTGTGGAAGAGGAAGCAAATAATGACTTACTCTTTATGTAGTGCCATCTGTCCATTGATTAAAACATTTTTTTAAAGTAGAATTTGTCTTGTGCAGTTTAGAATAGCAGAGACTCCATTAATTTTCAAAAGATTATTATCATAGTTTAGTACTAATCAGACTCGAAGTGAAGCAAACTGTTTTCCCATATGTTTGTTTCCAACACCATTTTATCTCATACCATTATTCTGTTTGAATTGTCTATGGCTTTGAAAGAGCAGAAAATTAATGTTTTAAAGGAAAATTGTCATTCTAGTAACCTTAAGATTGAGATTAGCCAAATGAGAATGTTTCAGATTTTCATAGCATTAGCAGTAATTTATGGTAGTTAAGTTTTTTTTTCTCTTGTTCCAGCTCTCTTTTATTCAGCATTCCCTTATAAATCCAGAGATCTTCTGTTTTGCTGATTATCCCTGTCATACGGTTGCCACTGATATTCTGAAAGCACCACCAGAGGATGACAATCGGGAAATTGCCACCTGGTAAACACTCTCCTCTAGCTTTTCTTGAAAGGATAACTTGTACTTTTTTGCAATAGAAAGTTAATAGGGAGCAACTATGTAGTTAAAATGTTTTTACTGAAACAGGATTTTTAGTGAGCCAACTTGCTTTAAATCTTTAGAGAGATATTAATGGATAAAAGTCTAATTTTAGTCCCATTATCACTAGATAGTAACTTTTTTTCTCTGTAAGGTCTGCTACTGGGTATTCTCTGAAATTGTCAAATATTGGAAAAGAGGTTTGTACTTTTCCTTTAGATTAGATCCTTTTCTTCTGCCTACAGATTTACTTGCTTTCTTTCCTTTGTAAGTAGCTCAAGATGGCCAACCCATCCATTCTAATCCTTTCAGCTAAATTACCTAGTTTATTTGAGTTCCAATTCCTAATTTCTGAGGGAGAATCAGACTCTGGCCCAGTACGTTTCTCCTGGAACTCAAGTCACTCCTCTCTAGGAATGTGAGGTAAGGATGGTGAAAGTACTTCCCATTACTGTTGAAATACACACACTCACATGTTCACACACGCTCAACAGAGGGGCATGAGCTTGATTGCTCCCCAAAGGTAACAACTTTATGTTTCTTCTTTCTCCTACCTGTAGTTTTCTGAGACCCTTTTCTGATACAGAAGAGATGATTGTCTGCAGTTTGAGGGCTGTGGGTAGGATTTTTAGGGCAGTTTAAAGCCCTTTGGATATTTCTAGATCTTCTAAAGCCAAAAGATGGTAGACTTTTCCTATGAAGGTTTAGTTAACATCTGCCTTTTCTGGCCATATGGTCTCCTTAGCAAGTACTTAAACTCTTTTATTGTAGCACAATATAAATATAGGTGTAGCTCTCTCAAGAAAATATTTAGTGAAATAGTCAGTGGGTGAGGTTGGTCTGTGGCTGTAGTTTGCTGATCCCTGTTCCGAGAGATTGGCCCCAAGCAGTAGTTTGTCCTCAAATGTGTCCTTGGGTGCCTGGGTAGCTCAGTTGGTTGAGCATACAACCCTTTATTTTGGCTTGGATCATGATCTCATTGTTTTTGAGTTTGAGCCCTGTATTGGGCTCTGTGCTGAATGTGCAGAGCCTGGTTGGGATTCTCTCTTTCTCTCAAAAATAATATGTCTTTAAAAAAAAAAAAAAAAAAAAAAAAANAAGCTTGATTGATTTTTTTTTTTCCTGTGAAGTCTAATGTGTATAGCAGTATTTATTTTATAAATCCAAAATTTCATACTACATTTAACAGTTACTTAACATAGCTGTACATTCAAGTCTGTCTCAAGAATGTCTTTTAACAGCTTGTATGATTAAGAGTTCAGACAGGGTTAATATGGTTTCTTTTATTCTGTAAGTTTTCCCTTTCAGATCCTCACTTGAGTGTTTGACTTGAGCTCAGGTCATGATCTCATAGTTCGTGAGTTTGAGCCCCCACATTGGGCTCACTGCTGTCAGCTCAGAGGCTGCGTTTGGATCCTCTGCCTCCCTCTGCTCTCAAAAATAAAACATGAAAAATAAATATAACTTTTGCCATGGATTTGATGAATAATGGATCATTTCTCCTTTAGATTGCCCCATGGTATGGGGTATATGTTTCCTCTTGGCATTTAGTTTGATCTCTATCCCCATAGTTTTCATGCACTACGAGTACAGTAAGATTTTGAGGTTTGATTAAATTCAACCACATTCAGCTTCTTGGGGCAAGAATAATGCATATGGGATACTGTGGACTTCTGAACTTGGTTGATATCAGGTGGCACTTAAGTTATATACCCTTTCATTATCAAAGTAAACATCCAGCCTGTATTTCTGTGTAAAATTTTTCTGTGTATAAATTAGGTCGATGTTTATATTTTTGATTTTTGACTATTACTGAACTGTATGATGTTTGTTTCTATTTTTTTACACTAATTACAAAAATCTTTGATGGTATCTCCTTGCTAAGAAGGATCCATGATTATATAAGTGGTCTGTAGTGCCCTTTCCATCACTTACTGTCAACTTGGGCTGTCTCTGAAATTAGAGTGATATACTAGTATATAATTTTAATATGAACACCAGTTTAAATATTTTTCAAATATGGATAGATGACACCTCAGTTTTGTCATTGTAGTTGGTATCACTTACTTGGAAAGTGGATTTTTGTATACTTAATGTTTTCATTGACAGAGTATCTTACTTTCATTCTTGTTAGGAAGAGCTTGGATTTGATTGAATCTCTTCTGAGGCTTGCAGAGGTGGGGCAATATGAGCAAGTCAAACAGCTCTTCAGCTTCCCTATTAAACACTGTCCAGACATGCTGGTATTGGCCTTACTACAGATCAACACCTCTTGGCACACCTTGCGCCATGAGCTCATCTCCACTCTGATGCCAATTTTCCTCGGAAACCATCCTAACTCTGCTATTATTTTGCACTATGCGTGGCATGGCCAGGTAAGATATGAGTATTTCTTTGTCTTAATGTTTGACATTTTGTAGAAGCTGTTCAACTAAATTGTCAGTTTTGAATATGACACTTTGGAACAGTCACACATTCATGAAGCCTATTTTATCTTTCAGCATCATGTGGGTTTTAAAGTATAAAACTTCAAAGAGTAAGAAGGCAGTAAAAAAAAAAATCAGTATCATGAAGGCTCCATACTACTGGGGCAACACTATTCTTTNAGAAGTAAGAGTAAGAAGGCAGTAAAAAAAAAATCAGTATCATGAAGGCTCCATACTACTGGGGCAACACTATTCTTTTGAGCTTAACTATTTATCATGGAACTAGAAGGTACTTCTGTCACTTTTTAACAGTAAATGGGAGAAGATCACATCAAATTAATTGACATTAGTTTCTCTTTCATCCAAACCCAGCCTTTAAATTTTATTTTAGTTTCTGCTGAAATAGCTTTTAAGCCCTTTGCTTTCCCTACCTAATTTTGTAGAATATATGTAACATGTAAATATTTTCTTGCCTGTTGAATTTCCACCTCCCCCTGCCACCCACTAGCCTGTTGTTTTAATAATGACAAATGCAGAAATGGAGGGAAAAAAAGGCAGTCATCAACCCCTTTATATCAAGTTCCTTTTCTGGCTATTGTTTTTTTCGTTCACCATTTTTATTCTCTGTGAAGTTTATGTTATATATAAGTGCTTTTAAAACATTATATAAATGAAAAATGTTAGCTTTAGTTCCATGCTGTTCCAGTCAGCCCTCCATTTCTAGACACTCAACTTACATGGTAAACTTACAGTTTACAGAGTATTTAGCAGCCATGTAACCAAAGTTTGCTGCCCAGACATTTTTAGGTCTTTCTCACCACAGCTATGAGGTACAGATGGCAAATGGAAAGGAGCTGCATCTCCTCATTCTGTTGAATACTTGTTTCACTTGGACTTTCTGTTGTCCCAGGACAGTTACTGGAAAGTGATTTAGATAACAGTGCTAGCAATTGCCTTGCCATTGCTTCCATGGGAACTGATTACTAGATTATGACTGTTGGTTTCTGTCATTCAGCTACAAGCCGTTAGATCAGTTCTCAAAGCCAGGATGTTTTCTGGAAAAAAAGGAAATTGAATAATTACCCAAGAAAAGGAGCATTCGCATTTGTGAAAACAGCTAGATTTATAATGTACAAGTACCATTCCCAGAAATACTGGTAGAACATTACACTGTGCCACATGAGAAATGATCACCTAGAACTATTTTTTTTAAATCTATAAACTAGTAATTTATAACTTAGTAAGGAATTAAGCAAATTTCACGTACCCTCATGTTCACGTCTAATCTGAAAATGTATTGGCCTATGTTTTATAGGACAGGTACATTTATTGAATGACTATATGACCCAGGGTTTAGGGACAGGTTTTCATTTGGAAGGTGTGGCGATAACTTGACTTTCCTATAAAAAATGTTACTGCAATCACTGCTTGAGCCTTGAACTGATACACCTCAATTTTATGTAAATATAACAAGTAAAATTAGCTGGGCATTTATAGTAGTTCCTGTGAAAATGTTTAGCATTATTGATATGTAACCCACGTTTTCTTAGGGACAGTCTCCCTCAATCCGCCAACTTATCATGCATGCAATGGCAGAATGGTACATGCGAGGGGAGCAGTATGACCAGGCCAAATTGTCTCGAATACTTGATGTGGCCCAGGACTTGAAGGTGAGCGTGGAGGGACAGACACTTTTATTTATTAATGATAAATAACATTTTTTATGTTGTCTAGATACCTTAAGGATAATGCAAATGTAACTACCTCTTAGCTAGATTATGTTGAGCTTTACAATTTTGCCTTATAAAGTAGAAAGGGATTGAAAGGAGAATGGTTTTAGAAATGTAAAAAGTGTTTTCAGTGTTTACATTTGATTGAATTTTGTTTGGTCTTTTATGACAGTCGCAAGGCTATTTTAAAGCAAGTGACAATTGGCCTCAGATGTAATCTGTGAGATATAATTTGTGGAGAAACTGGTTGGGTTTTACCTCCTTTGTAGATTTCATTAGCATTAATGGAATCTTTTGACAAATAGTCTCTGACTCTTGATGACTTTGACCAGTAGGTGCATAGTACTGATATTGCAGTCGTGGTTAGGTTAGTATAAGCCCTAGTTTAGATTTTTTAAGATGGAGTAAGGATACTTTTTCATGCATTGTATCTTGCTCTGATTTAAGTTTAGTTATTTTAAGAAGCACAGGGTCAGTTTATTTTGGAGGTCAAGTCATGTGTCCACCTTTGAAATGTGATCTTAATTTAAGTAAGAACTAAATCTCCATTGAATTGTAGTCAGCTTTTTAAAAAAATATGACCAAGAAAATATTAGGAATGTTATATTTAGACTTGTTTGTAAAAATAAAAGCAGGAAACAAAATAGGACAGAGTGATAGAAAGACACTTAATTGTATGACTTACAGTTTCTGATATTCTTTTGCTTTAGGCCTTGTCTATGCTGCTAAATGGTACTCCATTTGCCTTTGTTATTGACCTTGCTGCACTTGCTTCACGTCGTGAATACCTCAAACTTGACAAGTGGCTCACAGATAAAATTCGAGAGCATGGAGTAAGCAAGATTTGTCCCATTTGTTAACTGGTCTTAAATTTTGAGGGCTAAAATAACTAAACAACCTTTTTAAATGGCAATGAAAATGTTATCATATTGTGGATTTTAGTCATACTGTCTTTAATAGTCTTTAATCTGAAAGCAATTATCTTAAATCTGAAGGCAATTAAGATCAATTTCAGATACACGAAGAAACTTTATATTTTCCAGGAGCCTTTTATCCAGGCATGTATGACTTTTTTAAAGAGACGGTGCCCTTCTATTTTGGGTGGACTTGCCCCAGAGAAAGATCAGCCCAAAAGTGCTCAACTGCCTCCAGAAACTCTGGCAACAATGTTGGCCTGTTTACAAGCTTGTGCAGGGTAAGAAAAGCATGCTTAAATATGACTATTTAGTATTGGAATTAGATTATATGAATAATTTGTTTTGGGGAAAGAAGGGTTAAGTGTAAGTGACAGGGGTTTAGATAATCCAGTGGTTTTTGTCTAGAGTACTATATTAAAAATACATATTCTTTCCATTTGAATGGATTTTTTTGTGTGTGTATGATGTGAGGTGGGGTCCAGATTCATTGTTTTGCATATGGAAGTTCAGTTGTCCCAACACCATTTGAAAAGACTGGTCTTTATCCTTTAAGTGGTCTTTTGAAAAATAAGTTGCCCATAATGTATGGGTTTTATATCTGGATTCTTCGTTCTATATATGTCTATCCTTATGCCAGTACCACACAGTCTTAATACTACAGCTTTTCAGTGAGATTTGAAATTGGGAAATATGAGTCCTCCAAACTCGTGTGTGTGTGTGTGTGTGTGTGTGTGTGTGTGTGTGTGTGTGTGTGTGTGTGTGTGTGTTTAAGTATTGTTTTGGCTGCTCTGAGTCCCTTGCATTCCCATGTGAATTTTAGGATCAGCTTGTTTTGCAAAGTTGTGAAGAAGCCCACTGGGATTATGTTGAATCTTTACATCGTTTTGGGGGAATATTGCCATCTTAAAATACTAAGTTTTCCGATTCATGAATCTGGGATGTTTTTCTGTTTAGGTCTTCAGTTTGTTTCAGAAATGTTTTCATTTTCAGTGTACAAGTCTTACACTTTTTTTGTTGCATTTATTGTTAAATATTTTGTACAAGTCATGTCATATGCAAATAGAGGTTTATGTCTTCCTTTCCCATCTTTTTCTTTCTTATTTTCTATAGTGTAAACCTGCAGACTAATGTTGAATAGAAATGGCAGCAGTTCTTTAAATCTTCTGTAGAATTTAGCATTGAATCCATCTGGTGCTAGGCTTTTTCTTGTGGATAGTTTTTAATTACTAATTCAGTATCTTGTTATGNTGTTTGCGTGTGCAGCGTCGTTTGCGTTTGATGCGTGTTTGTGCTGTGTGTGTGTGTGTGTTTAAGTATTGTTTTGGCTGCTCTGAGTCCCTTGCATTCCCATGTGAATTTTAGGATCAGCTTGTTTTGCAAAGTTGTGAAGAAGCCCACTGGGATTATGTTGAATCTTTACATCGTTTTGGGGGAATATTGCCATCTTAAAATACTAAGTTTTCCGATTCATGAATCTGGGATGTTTTTCTGTTTAGGTCTTCAGTTTGTTTCAGAAATGTTTTCATTTTCAGTGTACAAGTCTTACACTTTTTTTGTTGCATTTATTGTTAAATATTTTGTACAAGTCATGTCATATGCAAATAGAGGTTTATGTCTTCCTTTCCCATCTTTTTCTTTCTTATTTTCTATAGTGTAAACCTGCAGACTAATGTTGAATAGAAATGGCAGCAGTTCTTTAAATCTTCTGTAGAATTTAGCATTGAATCCATCTGGTGCTAGGCTTTTTCTTGTGGATAGTTTTTAATTACTAATTCAGTATCTTGTTATGTGTCCATGCAGATTTTCTTTCTTTTTAACTCGAATCAGTTTTGGCAGTTTGTCTTTCTATGAATTTGTCCATTTCACATAGGTTATCTAATTTGTTGGTATATTGTTCTTATATACTGTATCCTTACAGTCTTCATTTCTCTAAGGTTGGTGGTAGTAGTAATCCTGTCTTTCATTTCCTGGTTTTAGTAATTTGAATCTCTTTTGCCTTCTTCCTTTCCTCACTTAACACCCCTTTCTTGTCATTTTGGGTAAATGTATGTCTATCTTGTTGAACTTTTCAAAGAAGCAAGTTTAGGTTTTGTTTTCCTTTTGTTTTTCTGTTCTCCATTTCATTTATTTCAGCTCTCAACTTTTTTTCCTTCTTATTTTGAGTTTAGTTTGAACATTTTAAACCTGATTAAGATGGAAAGTTTGGTTTTTTATTTGAGATTGTTCTTGTTTAATTGGGGTGTTTATGGCTTTGAATTTTCACCTATGAATGCTTTAAGTTTGGTATTATGTGTTTTCATTTTCATCTGAAAGTATTTTATAGTTTCCTGTGACCCATAAGAATATGTTTAATTTTCCCATGTTTGGGAATTACCTGGTTTTCTTTTGTTACTGATTTTTTTTAAGTTTGTTTTTATTTATTTTGAGAGATAGAGAGCAGGCGGGTAAGGGGCAGAGAGAGGGAGGCAGAGTTGCACGTGGGGCTCGAACTCACAAACTGTGAGATGATGACCTGAGCTGAAATCAAGAGCCAGATGCTGAACCAACTGAGCCACCAAGGCACCCCTTCTTTTGTACTGATTTTTAATTTTATTCAGTTGTGGGTGGAGAATATACTTTATATGATTTTAGTCTCTTAAAAATATTTTTTTATAGTTTATTTTTGAGACAGAGAGAGACAGAGCATGAGTGGGGGAGGGGCGGAGAGAGAGGGAGACACAGAATCTGAAACAGGCTCCAGGCTCTGAGCTGTCAGCACAGACTGTGATGTGGGGCTGGAACCCACGAAATGTGAGATCTGACCTGAGCCAAAGTCGGATGCTTAACCAACTGAGCCACCCAGGCGCCCCTAGTCTCTTAAAATTTACTTGGACTTACTGTAAGGTCTGTCCTGTAGAATTTTCCATTTGCTCTGGGGGATATGTGTACTCTGCTGTTAAGAGTGTTACAGGTCTGTTAGGACTAGTTGGTTCTGTAGTGTTGTTGAAGTCTTCTTCCTTTTTTAAGTGCTCTATTGTTCTATCCATTAATTTCTAAAATGACATATAATTGATGTGTTTTTGTATGTGTTGATGTGATACATTTATATATTGCAATATATAGTTAACCATAGTAGTATGGCAAGATCTATTCTCTTTGCAACTTTGAAGTGTATAATATAGTATTGCTGACTATTAAGTATTGAAAGTGGGGTAGAGAAGCTTCAAACTATTTTTGAGTTGTCTGTTTTCCCTTCAGTTTCCCCTTCATGTGTTTGGGGACTCTGGTTTTGTTTTTTGTTTTTTTTTTAATCTTTTATTTATTTTCTGAGAGAGAGAGAGAGACAGCGTGAGCAGGGGAAGGTCAGAGAGAGAGAGAGGGAAATACAGAATCTGAAACAGGCTCCAGGCTCTGAGCTAGCTGTCAGCACAGAGCCTGACGCGGGGCTCGAACCCATGAACCATGAGATCATGACCTGACCAAAGTTGAACACTTAACTGACTGAGTCACCCAGCTGCCTCTTTCGTGTATCATCTTAATTCCCTTGTTTCTTTTGAGTTTATGGCTTTGAGTTCTTTTTTTTCTTTGTAGTTACTTATAAAGATTAACATTTTAGGGGTGCCTGGGTGGCTTAGTCGATTGAGCATCCAACTTGGATCAGGTCATGATCTCATGGTTTGTGAGTTCAAAGTCCTACATCAGGCTTGCTCCTGTCAGTACAAAGCCCACTTTGGATCCTCTGTCCTCCTTTCTCTTTGCCCATCCACTGCTTGTGCGCTCTTTCTCTCATGTAAATAAACATTTAAAAAATTAATTTTTTAACTTAAAACAATCTAATTCTGATTAATACCGACTGAAGTTCAATAGAATGCAAAAATTTACTTATATAGCTGTGTTCCCTTTCTCCTTCATTGGGCTGTTGTATTCAGATTACACCTGTATCTTGTGTGCCCATGAAAAGATAGATAATTATTTCATGTGCTAATCATTCTTTAAATCAAGTAGGAGGTAGGTTTGTGGCAAGCTATGGACACTAGTCTCTCTTCCACAGGATGAGGGTTGTTAAAGTTATCAAGAACAAAGCTTGCATTTGAAGTTTAGAAGAAGATGAGAGGGTAAAACTGATTAATGTGCTCAAAAACACTTGGTAATTGAGGATAAAAATCAGTAGCACATACCCAAATACAGGATGATAGGTCATGTAACCGACAGATATCATTTGTCCGGTTGCTTATGTTGGTATATAAGGAGATATGATAGTTTGTAAAGCTTATTATGCTCATGAACTCCCAAAGTATGGTGCAAAGGTTGTCCTGACAATTCTGCTGCAGCATATTCTACTGGCCTGCTGCTGGCTCACAGGTTTTTCAGTAGGGTTGGCATGGACAAGATCTGTGAAGGCTAAGTGGAGGTGACTGGAGAGGAATTCAACACTGACGATGTACCTGGTACCTTCACCTGCTATTTGAATGCAGGACTTGTCAGAACTACCACTGGAAATAAAGTTTTTGAGACCCTCAAGGGAGCTGTGGATGGAGGCTTGTCTATACACTGGTTACAATTTGGAAAGCAAGAAATTCAATGCAGAAGTACATTGGGAAGCACATCATGGGTCAGAATGTTGCGGAATATATGTGTTACCTAATGGAAGAAGATGAAGATGCTTAGAAGAAACAATTCGCTGAATACATAAAGAACAAAGTAACTGTAGACATGTGGAGATATATAAGAAAGCTCAAGCTGCTTTACAAAAGAATCCAGTCTATGAGAAGAAGCCTAAGAAAGAAAATGAAAGGAAGAGGTGAAACTGTCCCAAAATGTCTCTTGCCCAGGAGAATGTAAGCTTTTGTAGAGCTCAGGATTGGGACACTGAGAGCTAATAAACAAAACCACAATTTCTCTGAAGATTTTTCAGATAAAGACAATAAACTTATTCACCAAGTCAAAAAAAAAATCAAGATAAAAAGATTATAAATTTAAAAAACCCTCATAATGTGTTTTATATTTACCTATGTCACTTTACTGGTGCTTATTTTTTTTCATGTGAATTTAGATATTGTTCAGTGTCCTTTCATTTTAGCCTGGAGGTGTCCCTTTATTATTTCTTATTCACCAAGAAAGAATTCCCTCAGTTTTGATTTATCTAGGAATGTCTTAATTTTTCCTTTGTATTTGGAGGATAGTTTTGTAATCTAGGAATCTTTTATCTTAAAAAAAAAAAAAATCTTTTTTTAAGGGGCACCTGGATGACTCAGTTAAGCGTCTGACTTCGGCTCAGGGCATGATCTCATGGTCTGTGAAAGTTCAGAGCCTGGAGCCTGCTTTGGATTCTGTGGTCCCCCCTACCTCCTGCTCATGCTCTGTCTCACTCTGTCTCTCAAAAATAAATATTTAAAAAATTTTAATAAAATTTTTATTTTTAATTTTCATTTAATTTGGAGAAAGCATGAGCAGCAGGAGGGGCAGAGAAAGGGAGACACAGAATCTAACGCAGGCTCTGGGCTCTGAGCTGTCAGCACAAAGCTGGATGAGGAGCTTGAACTCTGTGAGCCTTGAGATAGGACCTGAGCTGAAGCTGGAACACCTAACCCACTGAGCCACCCATATGCCCCTGTAATCTAGGAAACCTTATTGACACTCCTTTTCCTTCAGTTATCTGAAAATGTCATCCTGCTTCTTTCTGGTTTCCATAATATCTGATGGGTCATCAGCTGTTAATTGTTTTTGAAGCTCCCTTGTTACTTTCCTTTCTGTTAAGATACTTTGATTGTCTGGATGCCCAGGTGCCTCAGTCATTTAAGCACCTGATTCTTGGTTTCGACTCAGTCATGATCTCAGGGTTTTTGAGTTTGAACCCTGCGTTGGGCTCTGAGTTGATTGGATATGTGCATGTTCTCTCTCTGAAAAAAACTTAAAAAAAAAAAAAAGATACTCTTACTGTCTTCTTTCTTTCTTTCTTTCTTTCTTTCTTTCTTTCTTTCTTTCTTTCTTTCTTTCTTTCTTTTCTTTCTTTCTTTCTTTCTATATATATATTTAATATTCATTTATTTTTGAGAGACAGAAACAGAATGTGAGCAGGGGAGGGGCAGAGAGAGAGGGAGACATAGAAACCGAAGCAGGCTCCAGGCTCTGAGCTGTCGGCACAGACTCTGATGCGGGGCCCGAACCCACAAACCATGAGATCATGACCTAAGGCGAAGTAGACGCTTAACCAACTGAGCCATCCAGGCTCCCCTTTTCTTTTTTCTTTCAACAGTTTGATTATGTTGTTTCTAGGTTTGGATTTTTTTATGCCTATATTACTTGGAATTTGTTGAGCTTCTTGGATATGTAGATTAATAGTTTTCATCAAATTCAGGATGTTTTCAGCTGTTACTTTAAAAAAAATACTTTCTGCCCCCTTTCCATTTCATCTATCCGGTGTGACTCCCATTTATTTATGTTGGTACATTTGGTAGTGTTCCACCTGCATCTCGGATTATTTTTCTTCCTTTTTTCTTTCATTTTTTTCAGGCTAGATAATCTTAAATTATTTTCAAATTCATATTCTCTTTTGTCTGCTTGAATCTAGTGATGTTTTGGGAAACTGGTGAAGCTTTCATATATTTTTTTAACTTTAAAAGATACAGTTATTTTTTTAAAGTTTATTTTTTTAAACCAATCTCTATACACAGTGTGTGGGGCTCTAACTCCTGACCCTAAGATAAGGACCGTCAGCCATCCCAAAAAATATTATTTCTTACAAATACCTCAAGAGGAAAAGGCTATTTGTAGTTGGCCTGCTCTATTTTTAGGGACTTTATTTTAAAGATTTTATTTTATTTTATTTTTTTAAAATTTTTAAAAATGTTTTATTTATTTCTAGGAGAAAGAGAGAGACAGCGTGAGCAGGGGAGGGTCAGAGAGAGAGGGAGTCACAGACTGAAACAGGCTCCAAGCTCTGAGCTGGCAGTCAGCACAGAGCCCGACGCGGGGCTCGAACCCATGAACCGTGAGATCATGACCTAAGCGAAAGTCGGACGCTTAACTGACTAAGCCACCCAGGCGCCCCTAAAGATTTTATTTTTAAGCAATTTGTATACCCAGTTTGATTTTGCGGCATGTCTTGTAAAATATGGTTGAAAACTGGTAAGTTTAAATAATGGGGCAGTTCTTGAAGTTAGGCTCTGAAGCAGGCTATACAGGCTCTGAGGTGTCAGCACAGAACCCTATGGAGGGCTTGAACTCATGAACTGTGAGATCATGTCCTGAGCTGAAGTTGGACACTTACCAAGTGAGCCACCCTGGCACCTCAAGCATTTTATTTTTAAGTAATCTCTGTACCCACCGTGGGTCTCAAACTCACAACCCTGAGATCAGGAGTCTCATGCTTTACCAACTGACCAGTGAGGCACCCTTGTAATAGTCTTTTTTTTTTTTTTTTTTTTAAATCATGTTTGGCCACTGAAGTCTCTCTTTGGGTAACCTTGTGGTCAGCTACGCCAATCACTTGACAATTTGACAATAGCCTTTACTTTCTCCTTAGAGCCTAAAGGCCAACTTGAGGTGAGCTCTTGGTCCTTTTTAGGTCTTTAATGGGAATATACAGATTTAGGTATTGGCAGAAGTCTACACATGTCTGAGGATTTCTTGATTACCTGGGAAAATGAGAGTTTTTCAGAGTTCTATCCATGAGAATCTGATTCCCAAATTTTCCTTTTAAGCTTTTTGGTTAACCTATTGTTTGCTCAGACTGTGATCTTCTTTCCCAGGGAGCCAGAAAATTAAAAACAGTTAACTTTAAATGTTTTCTACAAATACCACTATTTGGAGCTGGCCAGCTGTTAGGTCAGATAAAGATAATCTTGCCATTGGTGGTCTCATAGCGAATCTTACGGTGAAATAATGGCAGTTCTCTAAGAATGAGGCTTTGAAGATGCCTCAAGCTGCTTCTGAACCCTCTCCTGTGGCTGTCAGGCTGCTGGTTTTCTCTGAGTTTGTGAGCTATTAGTTCTCAAGGCAGTGGGATCAAGTGGGAATAAAGATGGAAGAAAGTTTACTTTTATTACCAAGGTTTTCTTTCTAGAGTAAAAATTCCTGGATTGTTGTAAGCCTTTAGTCTCCAACATTTTGATAAAGTTGATTCTGACAATATTTTCCACTTTTCTAGTTAGTTTTATGGGGGAGAGAATATATGGATATCTTTACTACACCATTTTTGCTTATGTACTATGTATTTTTTTGTGTGTGTGAATTCTGAAGTGTAATAAACAGGTATGAGTCTACTCTCCAGCTTAAACTGTAACATTTTTGAAGCTACCTTTCTTTGTTTTCCTCTCCAATCCTGTTTTCTTATCTCTCCCACAAAGATCTTGAATTTTATTTTGCCTTACTTTTTAAAAAAAATTACACGCATATGTATGCCCCCAACCCGGTGTTCTCAATCAATTAATATTTTGCTCCCTTAAAGTCCTAAGACAATATTATTGATTGTTTTAACCAGAGAGAAGTGTGCTATTGGCATCTGGTGGGTAAAGGCCAGGGATACTGGTAAACATTTTACAGTGAACAATAGAACCAACACAACGAAGTGCAAAGTGCTAATAGTACACCATTTGAGAAACCCTGCTAAGTTCTTCATGTGCTAAAATTTAAAGTTTGAGAGTTTTGACTCTCACATTTATACAGTTTAATCCACTGTAATTAAATGATCTGAAATTAAATACTGGAAGTTTAAGGGCATATTGAAATTGAATAAAATGTTTTGTATTTATGTGTGAGGAGGTAGTTTACCTGACTTGGATCTCAGTTTCTTTTGGTGATGTATTAGAAGAACCTATTTTCTTGAAGAATTTAACTTTACTCATGTAAAGTATTTAGAATCAATACTGATAAAAATAAATTCCAAAGAAGGAAGGTTCTTCCAATTAATAAATATAGAAGTAATTATGATGGAGTCACAAAGTTTAGTGGATGTTAAAAGGAGTGAGTGAATGTTTCAGGAGCAGGACAGTCACCTAATTTCAGAGTGTCTCCCCACAAATTAACAAAGGGAAAAAGCAGTGACGTTTCATTGAGAGAACTGGCATATGCTACATTAATTCTTTGATCAAAGTGATCACCAGCTCTCTATCATATACCTCATAATAAAATGTGCGAAGGGCACCTGGCTGGCTCATTCAGTAGAGCATGTGACTCTTGATCTCAAGGTTTGTGAGTTTGAACTCCATGTTGGACATAGATATTACTTAAAAAAGAAAATGCACTGGGAAGAACACAATGTGGTATTTCTTCCATAAATGTATCTAAAATGCACTGAGAAGAATAACTAATGTAGTATTTCTTCCATAAATGTATCTAAAATATCAGACAAACTCAAATTAAGGGACATTGTATAAAATATATATTTTAAAAAATCAGTTTCAAGAGAGACAAATAACAGCTGATGAATTTTTCCAGTTTAAAGAAACTAGGAGTGCCTGAGTGGCTTGATTGGGTAAGTGTTCAACTTTAGCTCAGGTAAATTGATCTTATGAGATCAAAACTCTTAGGAGTTTGTGAGATTGAGCCCTGCATCAGGGTTTCTGTTGTCAGCTCGGAGCCTGCTTCAGATTCTGTCTCCCTCTCTCTCTGCCCCTCCCCTGCTTATGCACGTGCTCTCTCTATCAAAAATAAACAAACATTAAAAAAAATAAAGAGGTGACAACCCAATGCTGTGGATTGGATCATGATCCAAGGGTAAAGTAGCAGTGTAGTACGTAAATAGAACACTTGATATAATTTGAACATGGCCTGTTTAATCTGTGTTAAACTTTATTTTTATCATTTTACATAGTTGTGTAAGAAAATGCTCTTGGTTCTTAGGAAATACAGTATTTAGGAATTAAAGATATTTATGTATCTAACTTTAAAAACTTTGTGGAGGAGAGAGTAAAAAGAATGGCTAAACAAGGCAAAATGTACCTAATTGGTGGGTGAAGCATTTATGGTAATTTTTTATAATTGCCTAGCCTCTTCTAAGTTTGAAATTGTGTGAAATAGAAGAAAGTTTTTCTAGAATAATAAGGAGTATTTCAATCAAATTTTATCAATCTGATATACCCAGCTTTTAATATTTTAACATCTGAAATGATTCATATCATTAGTGACCTCTGAATTAGAAATCTTACTGTTGGCATCAAGAAGTAAAAGTAGTCACATTTGGAAAAAGAAAACAAAACTGTACATTAAATGGGGTGCCTGGATGACTCAGTCGATTAAGTGTCCAACTCTTGGTTTTGAGTCAGGTTATGGTCTTAATGGTTTCTCAGTTGGAGCCCCTTTGTAGGGCCCTGCCCCAGCAGCAAGGGGCTTGATTGGGACTCTCTCTTTCTCTTTCCTCTCTTCCCATGTGCACGTGCTCTCTTTCTCTCTCTCAAAAAAATAAAATAAACTTAAAAATTCAAAACTTATTAGCTGCACTGTACACAAGATTTAGTTTCAGAGGTATAAGGTATCTCAGGGACACCTGGGTGTCTCAGTTGGTAAGCGTCCAAATCTTGATTTTAGCTCAGATCATGATCCATAGTTTGTCGGATCAAGCCCCACATCAGGTTCCACGCTGAGCATGGAGCCCCCTCCTCTTCACCATTTGTATGAGTGCACTCTCTCTCTCTAAAATAAAAAAAAAATTTTTTTTTAAATTAGGTATCTCCAAGAGAGAGCCAGTGCTCAGAAAATCCTAGTAATTAGTGATGAGTGCAAAGGCATATGGGGGATGGCGGAAATTTAGCCATGTGTTCTAGTAGGTTTTCTTTATTAGAAAATAAGGTTTGTTTATTTAGGTGTCCTAAGGAGTAGCAAGTGGTATTTTTCATTCTTCTTTTGTCTTTAGGAGTGTTTCTCAGGAGTTATCAGAAACCATCCTCACCATGGTAGCCAATTGCAGTAATGTTATGAACAAAGCCAGACAGCCACCACCTGGAGTTATGCCAAAAGGACGCCCTCCTAGTGCTAGCAGCTTAGATGCTATTTCTCCTGTTCAGGTAAGTGAATGCTACAACTGGTATGTCTGCATTTGTTCATAGACTTGGAATAGAATAAACTTCTACATCATTAGTAATCTACTCAAAGAAAAATTTGTCTGAGCTTATTACCAATGAGATATCTGCATGTCTAGCATCCACTACTACATTTTAAAGGAGATCTATAAATAGGCAACATAGTTGAGGATAGAGTTTAATCATTAAATAAAATATGTCTCTGAGAGGAAAGAGACAAAATAACTTCTTTAGGTAAATGGTAAGGGCTTCTTTTTAAGATAAGAATAACTTAGACTTGAGAAATAAGCACTGCCTTTGAACCTGATGTGTCTTGTTTGTAGCTTCACGGGCCAAGCAACAGTGCTAGAGCATAAGGACTTGTTATAACTGGGGCTCTTCAGCTCTCAACTGAACTGCTCTTTTAAAAACAAGGTACATTTAAGTTACTCCCTGACACCAACCATCCCCTTTCTCTCTGGGAGCAACATACTCCACTTCTGTTTTCATCTGCATTGACTGGCAGATTGGGGTTAAAAAAAAAAAAAAACTTTTAGTGATTCTTCAGTGACTGCTTTATAAAAGGCATTTTGTGTACCGTTTCAGTAGTCATAAAGGTCTGAAATAATGCCACGAACAAAGAAGCTTGGAAGTACAGTTATTAGATATTTTAAAAGATCTTTTGGTGAAAAGCATACCTTGTTTTTTGTTCATTTTAAATTAGAGCTGATCTCCAACCCTTAAGATCCTCACATTTTGAGTAGGTTTATTTGTTTCGGTCCCTCAGAAGATTTATTTCTAATTACTAAGCTTTTATTGTATTGGAAGTTAAATAATGTAGTTTGAGAGATTCTTTATCTTGTAAATGGGCTTCTTGGAAATTTTAAAGACCTAATGTAACAGTTGTGATGTGTCATTACTAAGTGCTTAGTGCTATGGCTACAGGGCAGTTCATGTTAAACATGAACTCTTGAAGTTCCATGTCCCTCATACTATAGTTCTGGTACTTTGGCAGAGGCTAACTCTTTAAACCTCCTCTATGATATAGTAAGAAAAATGTCTAGTACATTTGACTTGATTTTGGGATTTAGGTATCATCAGGATTGCTTGGGTTTTGCAGTTTACTTATTAAGCATACGAAGATAAAAGATTTCTTTACCTGTGTCATAAATCTGCATGGGCTTGACATATGTTTAATACATTCTTAAAATGTTTTTCTTTAGATTGACCCTCTTGCTGGAATGGCATCTCTTAGTATAGGTGGTTCAGCTGCCCCTCACACCCAGAGTATGCAGGGTTTTCCTCCAAATTTGGGTTCTGCATTCAGTACCCCTCAGTCACCAGCAAAAGCATTTCCACCCCTTTCAACCCCAAACCAGACAACTGCATTCAGTGGTATTGGAGGACTTTCATCACAGCTTCCAGGTAAGGGGGATGGCGGATGGAATTGCAGATCATTTGTAAGTTTTGTTTTACTTTAGTGTATAGTAAGGTGTTCGGAGTCATGGTGATGAACGAAAGCTGTTTAAATTGTGAAGGTTACTTCAGCCTTCAAAGCTGGGAAGAGAAAATTATACTATTATAATATTAATTCATTCACATTGTAAACATCCTGTATTACCAGATGATTGTATAAACAGTAACAAGTATGTTAATCACATATTCTGCAAGATCTGGGTTTAGATAAAGAATTCACAGCTTTATGAATTACAGTTGGAATAATAAACACAGAAAATCTTTTACATATGAGATTCAGGTATATGTTCTGCTTCATCCCACCTCACCTACCTTGACAATGATGGTAAATCCCTAAAACCTTTTCAGTTTTTTTTCAGGTATTTTAGCTTTGAACTTTTCTGTTGAAGTAGAGGTTATATCCCAATCCAACCCCCAACCCCACTTCTGTACCCATTTGTTTTGTCCTAAGATATCTGCATTTTGACTCTGTAACCTAATTAACACTGCTGTTATATGGTTCTAGCCCTGATTGTTGATTTATTTAAGTCAAAGTTACTTTGGGGAAGGCTTTTTGGCAAAGTCCTCACTTAAGTTGTTTGCTAGAGTTGAGGAATAGGGAAGCCCTCCTGGTTCATGTTAACTGGAAGATAATAGCCAGAAATTTCATTTTCAGTCATGGAGAAAAGCAAGCCAGTTCCCCCTTATTTTGACTACTTTATGTATCATATCACATAAGAGAATGTACAGTTAAGGATTTGTGTATTAATATCTTTTTAAGAATATAAATACACAAATAATTCTGAATGCTGCAGAAATTCTGGCATTTCCATTTTCATCTTTTATTAGCTTAGGTTCTCTATAAAATTAAATAGACATTGAGGGAATTAAGAAAGACCCTGACTTTTTAAGTAAGAACCTGTATCTCTGACGTAAATAAAGTCAAGAATATAAGTAATGATAAGACTTCTGGCTGCCTTCCTTCTTTCTAGTAGGTGGTCTTGGCACAGGCAGCCTGACTGGTATAGGAACTGGGGCTCTTGGACTCCCTGCAGTGAATAATGATCCTTTTGTACAGAGGAAACTGGGCACCTCTGGACTGAACCAGCCTACATTCCAGCAGAGTAAGATGAAACCTTGTAAGTGGTAGTGTTGTCTGTGATTGTGAAGTATGACTGATGCACATAAAGCTTTTTAGATTTCCAGTTTGTTCTTCCTAGATTTATGGACGGCCCAGAGTTATGTGGACAAACACATGGACTTCTCTTAATATATTGTTAGTAGGGCCACATGTTCATGTGCCTTCTAGATCAGTGGGAATTAGTTAATGAACTTGAGTTATTAAAATAAAAAACTGAGGTATCACTCCACCTTTGATCTGGATTGTTAGTATGATGGTTAATAAGAGGTGTCATCCTTCAGGATCATTAGTCTAGAAGTAAGAAATACAGTAAAAAGAAGACTTTTAGCAGTTTAAATATATGCACAAGTATTGTAAAAATGTGTTCGTGGTGGTTTTTTTTTTTTAAAACAAATAGAGAACAGCCATGAAAATTTCAGATTATTATTTCAGTTTGGCAGCTTATAAAGCAGTTTATTTTAAGTTTATAGCTTTATGATCTGTATAGCATCATATATAATAAATATCACCATATATATGATGTGACTTGGAAAACTGCTTTTGAAGTTTTACCTCCTTAGTAAGGTAATTCTCAAAGTCAGAAGTCCTCTTTGTAAATACAAAGGCATCATTTACGTATAAATACCCTTCTTATTGGAACTAAATAGTCATTGTACAGGATTTGAAAATTATGCCAGTTGACTTGAAAATGTTAGTGTGAAAGGCTTGTCTGAATGTTAATGTTTTGTAGCATGCTTTGTGTTTATATTAGTGTGTCATGCACATGCATTGATAATTCTTAGATGTCATTTTTAAAATAAATATTTAAAAATATTTATTTATTTATTTATTTTGAGAGAGAGAGAGAGAGAGAGTTGGGAGAGAGCAAGTGCAAATGGGGGAGGCAGAGAGAGAAAGAATCCCAAGCAGGCTCTGTGTTGTCAGAGCAGAGCCCCGACACGGGGCTTGATCCCATGAACCTGTGAGATTATCACCTGAGCTAAAACCATGAGTCAGATGCTTAACCAATTGAGCCACCCAGGTGTCCCAAATGTCACTTTTATTAAAAAGTAGTAAAAGACTTGTTAATGTCAAATGAGGTGCTATTAAGGGTAAGTGCATTGTGAATTTGAATGTAGTGGGCTTTCATGGGTTGATAAAGCCTGATGAAGAAAATACTAATTTCGAACTATAGTTACAAGGCAATTTTGTTAAAATCTTTTTTATGTAATTAAAATACTTGAATACTGATATTGACCACTTAATAATTTCTTCATTTTCTCCCTTAAAATTAAAATGAAAACCGCAGTGTTCTCTTTGGCTTTCTGTGTGCTTCATGGGGGAAATGAGAAAGAGCTTAAATGCCCACTGGGTTTCCTTTCTCTTTCTTACAGCGGACTTGTCTCAGGTGTGGCCAGAGGCAAATCAGCACTTTAGTAAAGAGATAGATGATGAAGCAAACAGCTATTTTCAGAGAATATATAATCACCCACCACATCCAACTATGTCTGTTGATGAGGTAAGTGTCTCGGATGTCCCAATACTTTATGGTTTTGTAGATCTTAAATAAATGCCCTCTTCAAAGAGTTTAGAAATTCAGCTGAGAGTGTTCTGATATGTCTGTGTACCTTTTCCGATGTTAACATTCATATCTCACTCAAGTGTATTGTTAAATATTTTGCTTAAGAGTTATTTTTAAAAATTACTTCAAGTGTATTTATTTTTTCTACACTTGACGTGGGGCTCTAACTCATGACCCCAAAACAAGAGTCTCATGCTCTTCCAACTGAGGCAGACAGGTGCCCTCTTCCCCACTTAAAAAATTATTTTATTTTAAAAATATATTTATTCTTTTTAACAATTCTTTGAAGACTCTTTGAGGAATGCTTTTCATAATAGTTTCCTTTATGAATGTTTTTGTCTTGTTTTTTCTAGGTATTAGAAATGTTACAGAGGTTTAAAGACTCTACAATAAAGAGGGAACGGGAAGTATTTAACTGTATGCTGAGGAACTTGTTTGAAGAATATCGGTTTTTCCCCCAGTACCCTGATAAAGAGTTACATATAACAGCCTGCCTGTTTGGTGGGATAATCGAAAAAGGACTGGTCACTTATATGGCACTAGGTCTAGCTCTGCGATATGTTCTTGAAGCCTTACGCAAGCCTTTTGGATCCAAAATGTATTATTTTGGGATTGCTGCACTAGATAGATTTAAAAACAGGTGAGTGAATAGGTTTCCTATGAAGCGTCTCTTTTGTAGTATAAGAAGAAATAATAACCAACTAGTTCTTGCCATGCCCCATCATTATATATATCTTAATGTATGAAGTTGAAGAGGAAGAAATGAAAACAGTTCATTACTATTATGAAAGAAGTGGTAGGAAAAGTATAAACTGAAATAGATTTTTTTGTTGTTGAGGGGTAAGTCATTGTTTTAGATTACATTTCTTTGAATTTTGTCAAAATTTATACAGTTATATTACCACTACTATCACAATCAAGATACTGAATATTTCTATCACTCCCAAGCAGTTCTCTTGTTTCCACTTTGTACAAGTTCATCTTCCTCCATCTTTGACCCCTGGCAGTCACTAATATGATTGCTTTCTAGTTTTTCCAGTGTTACTTAAATGGAACCATACACAGCATGTATGAGTCTAACTTGTTGCATTTAGCACCCCTCTTTTGAAATTAATCTGTGTTACTCTGTGTTTCTGTAGTTTTTTTTCTTCTCATAGCTGAGTGTAATATTCCTTTGTATGGATTAACTCTGAATTGTTTTTCCATTTAACTTTTTTGATGAACATTTGGAGTTTTTCTAGATACCAATTTTAGTGGCTCATTGTAATTTTAACTGAAATAGGACCTTTAAAAAGATAATTTTCTTTTTTTTTTTTAAACTTTATTTTGAAAAAGGGAGACACAGGATCTGAAGTGGGCTCTACACTGACAACAGTGAGCCCGATGCAGGGCTTGAACTCATGGACTGTGAGATCAAGACCTGAACCAAAGTCAGATACTTAACTGACTGAGCCACCTAGGTGCTCCAGAGATACAGTTTTCTGATGTAAAAGGAGTGAAGTTCATAAATATTTCTCTCTACTTCTGTGTTCTTAACTTTGGCATTCTCTTCAGATAAGGTGTTTCCAAGGTAGAATGAGGACAGTAGCCTAGAGTAGCATTTAGAAAAAAATTTGTTAATTGTGCTTCTTCTGTTCTTACTTGAAAAGATGAATGAATGAATGAATGAATATTTTATTGGCAGATTGAAGGACTATCCACAGTATTGTCAGCACTTGGCTTCTATCAGTCACTTTATGCAATTTCCACATCATTTACAGGAGGTAAGTGTGTTTACTACCTAAAATCTATCTAGTAGTTGGAAGGTTTATCTATTTGATTTGGATTTACTGGGACTGGCATTAAGATTTCTTAAAGATTGGCATGTTATAAGCATACGTATATTTGGTGCTCATTTTGCAGCTTAATAATAGGTCATGAAAAAAATGTCATTCTTGGATTATCTTTTCTAAGCAGTGGTTTTTGCTTCATTTAATGAAGGGCTTTTATCAGGTACTTTAGCCTGATAATGCTGTTGAAGTATAGACATCTTTTACTAACAATTCCTGTCTGATTCTGTAAAGGATTTGGAGTGGGAATCTTGGATAAAAATAAGTAAAGATGTTCCTTTGATTTAAATGTTAGTATGAGTCAGAGCTGTTTCATAGAAGACTAAGATAAGTGTTTCTTGAACCTACAGCCTGCTTGGGGCACCTGGCTACCTCAGTTAGAGCATGTGACTCTTGATCTCCCAGTTGTGAGTTCAAGCTCCATGTTAGGCATAGAGATTACTTTAAAAAAAAAAAAAAAATTCAGCCTTAGATTCCTTTCATATACTTGTTTAAAAGGAGGTAGTCCTTGAGGAAATGGACCTAGAGATTATAGTTTTAAGGCATTTTAAATGATTGTTCTTGAAATTTGTCGACTATTTTAGTAAGTGATTTTAGGTTGATTGATTAATATTATTCATACCCTTGTCTTGCTTTAGGCAAAGTCTGCTTACAGAGAACAAGAAAGTTGATACATTTTTATTATTATTTTTAAAGAAGCTGAAAAATGGCTTTATAACATCATATTTCAAGGAATCAGATCAGAATTCGAACCTACTTTTAATTTTTATTAGAATTTAGTCCAGTGTTTTCTACCTCATACCATTGGGTTTGTTGTAGGAAGCCAGGGTTTTTGTAAAGGCTTAACCTAGGAGACCTATGGAGTGCCAGGCGCAAGTGTTACTCATTCATCTGTGGGGGTTGGGAGAATATGCCAATATAGTAATACTGAAAGCTGTGCAGGAGAGCAGAGTTTTATAAAGCTGAGAAGCTAGAGGCTTACCACAATAAAATGTGTTTGGAATTCAGATCTAGGAATACAGATCTTAGGAGAGTGGAGACCAGGAGATTGGGGTATGGGCATGAACACACAAAACAGTGGTCCCCGTCACCCCTTGTAACAAGATAGCTAGAGAGTGGAAGAGCCAGTTGTTTATATTTGTTTACTTAGTTTAAAATGCTATACTTTGTTCAGAGATTGTCTTCCTTGAAAATGTCCTTTTTTGAATACAGTTATGTATCTAGATAGTAGTTTTTGTTTTGTTCAGGCATAGACTGCTGGAAGTAGGATCCAGAACCCCATGTCAGTTTTCTAATTTGTGCTAGAAAGGTGGTCTGTGGTCTGTGAAATGGGAAAAAATGTCTGCTGTCTTGCTTATTAATTCTAGAACTGACTTGCCCTTCTACAGTGTGTTTATTTGGTAGTTATGGCTTTGCTGAGAGATAACTCCCATTACTATGTATTTTTTAGGACTTAGATTTCTCATCAGTGTCCATTAAAAGAGATCAGTTTACTATATAAATTTAAAAATATTAAAGTTTATGTATATTAAGGGATTTATGGAAGTATATATGCAAGCATTGGTGGTGGCTGTTTTTGAAAGTTTGCTAGACTAGTTCTCGTAAATATTTTAAAACATATTAATATTTTACTTCCTAAAGAGCTCATAGTATCCACTTACATATATTATATATAGAAATGTGGACCAGAGTGGGGCAAGAAGTAAGGGATATAGATGAGCCAGAAGAGTGTTCTGAAATGATTTTTCCCGTTAGAAGTGAGGAGAGTATAATTCAGAATTTTCAGGTTTTGTTAAGAACTCTTTTAATGTGTTTCCCTCTCCCTATCCCTATAGTATATTGAGTATGGACAGCAGTCTAGAGATCCTCCTGTGAAAATGCAGGGCTCTATCACAACCCCTGGAAGTATTGCACTGGCTCAAGCCCAGGCTCAGGCCCAGGTTCCAGCAAAAGCTCCCCTTGCTGGTCAGGTTAGCACGATGGTAACCACCTCAACAACCACCACTGTTGCTAAAACGGTTACAGTCACCAGGCCAACCGGAGTCAGCTTTAAGAAAGATGTGCCAGTAAGTAGATCTTTTTTCTTTTCTCAGATTTGTTACGTTATAATGTATCTAGTAGTGAACATGTGTTTTTATTATAAAACACATGCGTATTAAAAGTATCAAGATCAGCATTTCTCCCTTTGTATCTCCCTTCCCTAGGCAGGCACTATTAATAGTTGAATATATATTCCTGTCAACACTTCCAATGCACAGCCGTATATACCATGTATATGTTTTATACTAAATTTGTATACATTTTTTCCCTGGGATTTGTCAAGCAGAAATTTCAATTCATTTATTTTATGTACTTTGTGTTTTTAGCCTTCTATTAATACTACAAATATAGATACATTGCTTGTGGCCACAGATCAAACTGAGAGAATTGTAGAGCCCCCAGAAAATATCCAAGAGAAAATTGCTTTTATCTTCAATAATCTCTCACAGTCAAATATGACCCAAAAGGTGAGCATGATGTACTAGTTTATATACCATTGTGAATACTATCTATTTTTATCCCTAGTGGGTTGGGGGATTTCTGTACCTTTTTAAATACTCGGTTTACTTTAAAGATTGAAGTAATAGAGTCAAAACAAAGGAAATACAGATATACAATTAGTAGCTGTGGTTTTTATAGACATTAAATAGCACTAGTTTTGTGGTGAGTTTTACAGGCTTTTGAAATAAACTACACGATCTCATCGTGATGGAACATTTCGTTTGTACCTCATTGCAGCTCATGTCCTCCCAGAGACCATTCAGAACGTTTTTTAGGTGCTTAATAACTGAGGTAGACCTTGTGCAAAGCACAAGAAGTGATTCTTGTCTTTCAAGATTATATAGTAACCCATTGGAAATGCCCGTTTTAGCCCATAAGATTAGCTTGAACAAGTAGGTTTTGAGATATTATGTATGTACCATCTTTCAAAATCCCACCAGAATTGATTGTGGGTAAAAATAAGCCTTTAGTGTCCTTTTGGAAGCGGAGTTTCAAACTGTAGAGAAGATTCCTGGAGAAAAATTCAGAAAAACATACAGTTCTGGTGTTAAGTCTGTTAATGGCAGGTTGTGCATTAGTAATATATGCAATTTGGGTCATATGGAGAGTTGGGTAAGATGAAGGTGAGGAAGTTAAAGGTGAAAGGAACCATAGATGTCTTAGTTGTAATCACCCAGTTGGAGAGATGATAGACTCTTTACTAACATAGAATTTTATATATTATACTTCATAGCATATGTCTCATGTGGAGGGAGATGAAACATGGGGCTTTAGCATCTAATTTTGCAAGAAGCCACATGGTATAGGATTGTTCACATAGAAGAAACACAAAGCTGTTTTTGTCATCTTTTAACCTTGTACTTCCTGTGTCTTATTGATTGGCTAGGTTGAAGAACTAAAGGAAACTGTGAAGGAAGAATTTATGCCTTGGGTTTCACAATACCTGGTTATGAAGAGAGTCAGTATTGAGCCAAACTTTCACAGCCTCTATTCAAACTTCCTTGACACGCTGAAGAATCCTGAATTTAATAAGATGGTTCTGAATGAGACCTACAGAAATATCAAAGTAAAATTTAGTTCTTCTATTCCTTTTCATTACTCCTTTGAATTTGGAAATACTTGATTGTACAAGCAGAATTTTGGGGGAGGTATTGGCTGTTTTTTCTCTGTGTTGTCTGTATAAGGTTATTTAGGGTTTGTTTAAAAAATATGGAACTAAATTTCATGAAGCATTTCATGAAGATCTGCTCTGTACTGTTTACTTTGAAAGTAACTATACTATTCTGAATTTGTTTTTATTATTCCATGCATGATTTTAAATATTTACTCTCCGTTTATACTTTCAACTTGTTTTTTTCCCGTCTTTGTAATTGTAATATGCTCTTAGCTCTAGTTCCTCACTTTGTTTTTAATAGTCTTCTAGAAATCCATTGTATGGATGTTTATTACTAATGGATAATTAGATTGTTAATAACTTTATTACAAAGATAGTGCTCCAGTAAATCTTTTAAGGATCCTCAGCAGTTTGTAGTCAAAGTTTTCCTAATGAGCTAATGCTTATTTCATGAAATTTGGTATTTCATTTCTTGGGAGGAATAACGTTTCAAGCTGTAATCATTCTTTGATGAATGATTTGGGCATTGGCTTAGGAACCAGCACTATATTTAAACCTTTGGATGGAAATTTTCCCCATTCTTGGTTACGCTGTAGTGCAAAATAATTCCTGGCTCTTTCTGTTTGCACAGCTGACTTTGTGCCATTCTGCTGTTGCTCTATAGAGTTAAGGAACATAACTATACTCATTCACCCCTCCCCCCCAATCTGATTGCAGCGATGATTGGGATGTGAAAATTTCCACATAATTCTGGAGCAGAATCTCAAGATTCTTTTAAGCAAATTAAAATTACAACTTTAAATTTATAGCTATAGATTTATAGGTAACATGTAGTAAGATGGACATATATGTTTGTCCCAGAACACACTCATGTGATGTTTATGTCCCCCTTAGGAAACTAAGTACTACAGAATTAATGAAACAGATAGGTAATTAAATCTATATTTAAATCTAGAAATTTTACAATAAGCACTTTAGCAATATTATACTGTATTTCAGAAAGTTGACCTGGAATGCGCTAAAAGATTATAATAGATATTTTGATTTCAATCTTGGTTACATTTCTCCATATGCTTGTTTTTTTGAAGGCCTTGGGAACTATAGCTTTAGTCATCATTTGAACTGAATTTTGCTTTTCAAAATAGATTTGCATTTGGGTGCCTGCTTCAAACCAGCTAAGAATTTCAGTTTTAAAATACTTTTCTGTAGGACTATATACATGATCCCTTAACCTCGTGTAGTGTAGTTAATACTTTGATCATATGGAGTAGATCTACTTTGGGATGTGTTCTCAGAATTGACATCTTGTTTTTAACATTAGATAAAATGGAATTCTCAAACATTAAGTTGAGAATTTTTTTCTTAAACCTGCTTTCTTTATTTCTTAATTCTTTACCATTTCAGGTGCTCCTGACCTCTGATAAAGCTGCAGCCAATTTTTCAGATCGTTCTTTGCTGAAGAATTTGGGACATTGGCTGGGAATGATCACATTAGCTAAAAATAAACCCATCTTACACACTGTGAGTTCCAGCCAGAAGTTCATGTAAAATTTGAGAGTATATAGCATATTATGTTTAAAAGTCTTGACTTTATTTGGGACTGTTTTAATGATTTTGGGCATTTATAAGAGTTTGGCCCATGGTTTGAATCTCTAATTGCATGCTCATGATTCTGTATTTTTGAGAACAGTAAAAGTCAGTAAGGTCTGGTTGTCACCCTTTTTGTAAGGCAAGGGTCATAAATACCTTTCTTTGGGTGCTTTGTGAGGGGTTTTGAGTATATTCCCAGCTTTTTAAAAATAGTTTTCTTATTCTAGGACTTGGATGTAAAATCTTTGCTGCTAGAGGCTTATGTTAAAGGACAACAAGAGTTGCTCTATGTAGTGCCCTTTGTTGCCAAAGTCTTAGAATCTAGCATTCGCAGTGTGGTGAGTAGATTTTAATATTTTATTGATGGTTAATCTGTAAGAGTTAGTTTGTTTCAGCAAAGGATATAATCTCGTGATTATATCCTTAGTTGTTCTGAATATAGAGCTAGTTCAGTCAGTCTTCCTCAGGGAAACTTGGATTTCCAATGTGTGAGAAGTTAAGGTAGCATTATTTAGTAATTCTGATTTTAATTGATGACTGGGTTTTGGTGTTTTTCTAAATTATGATATAGATGGAAAAAACAGGGATTTTGTTATAGCCACACAGGTATAAGTGCCTAACTATTTTAAATAATACAAATTAAAGAATGAGTTTGGGGCCAACTCAACATAATAGCTTTTCTTTAGGTTTTTAGGCCACCCAACCCCTGGACTATGGCAATTATGAATGTATTGGCAGAGCTACATCAGGAACATGACTTAAAGGTACATTTGTTGCTGCTTTATCCTTTGAAACTTCCTTCACATTATTAAAATTTACAGGAAATGTGGAGAATTGCGGGGTGGGGGGAGCACTGTAACAATTGGGTAAGAATAATAATAGTGAATAAAACTACATTTTTGTCTTTAAAATTCGTTATGCAGTTAAACTTGAAGTTTGAGATTGAGGTCCTCTGCAAGAACCTTGCATTAGACATCAATGAGCTAAAACCTGGAAACCTCCTAAAGGATAAAGATCGGCTAAAGAACTTAGATGAGCAACTCTCTGCTCCAAAGAAAGATGTCAAGCAGCCAGAAGAACTCCCTCCCATCACAACCACAAGTAAGTGTGATAATTAGCCCTCTGCTTTACCAGAATTTTCTTAAATGGAACATCTTATTCATGCTACATGTCACAAGTTACATTATTTTCCACATAATGTGGTGTTGAAATTTTGTATACTTTTTGGTGAGCCATCTAAATTATTAAGGAAAAGTCAGGAATGTCTAGGCATTGTCTTCAGTTTAAGAATTCATCTGGGTAATTCTTAATGGCATTTTTAATTAAGTATCGTTAATCATATCCCAACTAAGCTGGGTGATTCTTTATATTGTTTGAGATCAGAAAGAACTGCATGGCACAATGGGCCTGTGTTATTTCTCAAATGGTAGCCAGACTACCAGGTAGACCTGCCCACGTAGTGGATTATTATATGTGGATCATAGATTGGAAATGTGGAGGCTATAGGAGTGTTGAATGAAAGATTAGGAGGTATGTAAGATAACTAGCTTGTCATTCTTTCTCAGTAGCTAAGAATCCTCAAGTGAAACCAGAAAACAGCCTAGAGTGTAAATAAACCTCTGTAATGAAGAGTAATCAAGTCTTGGGCTTGCTAATGTAGCATGTCCTTGCAGTTGATTTCTTTGCTGTGGGGCATTGTCACTGACATAACTTTACATAGTTTGTTCAGATCTCTATATTAAAACAATAGAAATTTTCTTGTTATATTTTCGGTTGGAAAAAATGTGACCATTCTCATCTCCACCCTAAGAGACCAGTCCAGTTAAAGACCACTTAATGCCCTGATTTGTAGCAAAGTCAAGAATTGTGCTTTTTATTAGCTCTTATTTTATCTCTTTAACATTTAGCAACTTCTACAACACCAGCTACCAGTACCACTTGTACAGCCACAGTTCCACCACAACCACAGTACAGCTACCACGACATCAATGTCTATTCCCTTGCAGGCCTGGCACCACACATTACCTTAAACCCAACAGTAAGTAAACAACTGTTCCATCCCCTAACTCCTAATTTATGACAAGGTAAATGGGTCACCTTTTCTTTGTCCCCTTCCTTCTGGGTTCCTAGGCCTTAGAGGATTTTGTGCAGAGAGGAGGGATTGGAAACTGCTGTATATAGTACAGCTGGGGTTTTTTCTTACTCTAAAAACAGTTATTGTGACTGGACATTATCTATGTTCCTCGTATCTAGACCCTGTATATCAGTCATCTGGCAATATAATCAGAATGGCCATGAATTCCTCACACAGATCAAAAGATCCTTAAGTATTCCATAGTTTTTTGCTCTTTTTCATTATCATGCCATTCTTCGCCCTTGCTTTAAGCTATTTTGGCTGATAGCTAGAACTCAGTTGATTCCTGTGTGTATGTAAAGTCTCCAGGCCAGGATCTAAAAGTGGGACTTAATACTTTCAATTATATGTCTGTAGACTGTTCCAGAAGGAAGTTTGGTTTAGAGTCCTGTAAAATGCCTATAGTTAGAGGCATTTTACCTGTGCATTCAGAGTGATGATTATCTTCTCTTCTAGTCTCTTTAACATTTTTTCAGAATCAGATACTGGAGTATCCATGCTCTTTGATTTTTAGACTGTAAATGTTCAGGAGTAACATTAACACACTGAGCTTTTTAATTTAAAGGACATAACGGGATTTAAAACAGATCATTTTAGGGGCGCCTGGGTGGCTCAGTTGGTTAATCATCTGACTTCGGCTCAGGTCATGGTCTCATGGTTCGTGAGTTTGAGCCCCTCATTGGGCTCTGTGCTTATAGCTCAGAGCCTGCTTCATATTGTCTCTCCTGCTCTCTCTCCCCTCCATTGCTTGTGCTCTATCTCTCAAAAATAAACATTAAAAAAATAAAGATTTTAACCTAGGTCTTCCCCCACCCCTGACCCCCAGGGCACTTACATTTTTGGGGGGGGAACCCTTAGATTTAGACATTGTGATTCCCCTTTATAACACTGTCAGTAATCTGAACACTTTTATGTATCCATCCATGATATTTTAGAAATTTCTTACAAATTAATTAAGAGACCAAGTGAATATTAGGGCATACCAGAGAGAAAAGATTAGAAACAGTCGTTCAGGTGAATGAAGCAAAATGCCTTCAATTTATGGTAATGTAAATGTTTGCTATTCTGGAGAATTATTTGTATTAATGTTTCTATAGAAATCCCTTTTCTCTGTTTACCTGATTCTTTTTGCATTTCTCCAAGCAACCATAAAAACTATTTTAAGAGTACTTAAGCTACAGATTGTAACTAAGCACGTAATGCATCCTGTAATAAAAAATTTGCCCATCAAACTTAAAGATTTCTTAAAAAATCAAAGACCTGTTTATTATCACATATCATATGGTATAATTAATGCAATGAATACTGCTCTCTTTGCAGCCTAGCTTCTATGTCATGACCTTTTCTTTTTTTTTTTTAAATTTTTTTTTAATGTTTTATTTATTTCTAGGAGAGAGAGAGACAGCGTGAGCAGGGGAGGGTCAGAGAGAGAGGGAGTCACAGACCGAAACAGGCTCCAGGCTCTGAGCGGGCAGTCAGCACAGAGCCCGATGCGGGGCTCGAACCCACGAACCGCGAGATCATGACCTAAGCGAAAGTCGGACACTTAACCGACTAAGCCACCCAGGCGCCCCTATTTCATGACCTTTTTATTGGTTAATTTAAAGTAGAAATTGGTAGTTAATGGTTAGCCTCGAAGTCATTTCCAGAATCACAGGTGTGATTACTGATGTAGGTTAGGTTTTCTTACCTTGAACAAGCTATTGATTTAACTTGTCCTTGTCTTCCTCCCCCAGATACCCTTGTTTCAGGCACATCCACAGTTGAAGCAGTGTGTGCGCCAGGCAATTGAACGGGCTGTCCAGGAGCTGGTCCATCCTGTGGTGGATCGATCAATTAAGATTGCCATGACTACTTGTGAGCAAATAGTCCGGAAGGATTTTGCCCTGGATTCTGAGGAGTCTCGAATGCGAATAGCAGCTCATCACATGATGCGGAACTTAACAGCTGGCATGGCTATGATTACCTGCAGGGAACCTTTGCTTATGAGTATATCTACCAACTTGAAAAACAGTTTTGCCTCAGCCCTTCGTGTACGTTGATTATTTTCTTGATGTCATACAGAATTTGTGATGTTTGCCCGAGTTTCTTTTTGTTTGCATGTCACCACATTTGTTTGATGTCTGCCATCCTATTAGATTGTAAATGCTCTGAGGTGAAGCCTCATGTTTTTTTGCTCACTATTGTATCCTCAACACAGTGAGATATCCAGATATTTATTGGTTTAAAGATAAGCGTTTAAAAATCCCCACGTTAACAATCTTGTATCTGGTTATTATTAAGAATTTAGATTAAAATAGTTCAGTAGGTCAGTGGAAAACTGTAAAGTGACTACACACACACTTTCCTCAGGTTAACTCAGTTGCTAATTTTGGGTCTTCCATGTCACCATTAATGATGGTCCCCCCCCCCCCCAAATTGCTTTACTGTTTCCATATTGTTCACTATCTTCACAACAACCTGTAAATAAAGTGTTTTGGGTCAGTAGTATTTTCATGTTAAAGATGAAGATGATTATTAGGCTATTTTATGTTCACAGCTAATAAGTCATAAATAGAGCCAGAACTTTAAAAATTTATATAAACACTGCATCTCCTATTATTTGTCTTACCTGTCTACAGAAAACTTTAAATTGTTTTCTTCTGTCTCTTCCCCTTCCAATAGACTGCATCTCCACAACAGAGGGAAATGATGGATCAGGCAGCTGCTCAGTTAGCTCAGGACAATTGTGAATTAGCCTGCTGTTTTATTCAGAAGACTGCAGTAGAAAAAGCAGGCCCTGAGATGGACAAGAGATTAGCAACTGTAAGTGTTTAGCATCTGTCATTTAAGTATTTTGTTTTTTCTATTTAAGAAAATGCCTCATAACAAGAACCTCAGTGACTTTTTTTATTTGTAGGAATTTGAGCTGAGAAAACATGCTAGGCAAGAAGGGCGCAGGTACTGTGATCCTGTGGTGTTAACATATCAAGCTGAGCGGATGCCAGAGCAAATCAGGCTGAAAGTGAGAACTGGGGCCTTTGTCTCTCCCTACCCTTCTTTATTTTCTTTCTGTTCATGTTGCTTAAACTTTGCACCAGGACTAAGACAGTGGTGTTACATGTTGTTTCTGGGACAACATCCCACCCTCAGTAGCATATCACTTGAAGGCTACTGTGGAGAAGGCATAAAGATACCTTAGATGAGGGTACTGGGCTGGTCCAGTTGGTAGAGCATGTGACTCTAGGTCTAAGGGTCGTGAGTTCAAGCCCCACATGGGGTGTAGAGATTACTTAAAAAATACTACTTTATAAAAGAAAAATTAACCTTAGATGTATGCACCTGACAGTTGTTGAAGTCTCTATGTAAAGAGTTCATGTGCCTGTTAGTTTTTGTGTTTCACAACTTGGTTTCCTTCTAGTACTTCTTTTTTTTATTGTTAACTACTTATTGGTGAGAAGATGATGTAAGAAATCTGATCATTTTTCCCAGCTCCATTGGAGAATTGCACTTGGCATGGTTCTATTTGAGGCATTTTCCACTGGAAAAACTCAAATGAATTTTTAAACAAAGGGGGCTTTCGACAGGATTCAGGGAAATGGGACACACTGTGAATTGTGTGGACACACATACATAGGCAGGTCATGCTATTAGATGTTGTAGTGGCTCCCTTGTGCCTTCTCCAGAATCCCTGTGCATACTCCTACCCAGAGTTTCCACTTTCAGAGAACTTTGCTATGATTCTTTGAAGAGGATCCTGTCAAAATAGGTTTTCTTCTTTCCAGGTTGGTGGTGTGGACCCAAAGCAGCTGGCTGTTTATGAAGAGTTTGCACGCAATGTGCCCGGCTTCTTGCCCACAAATGATTTAAGTCAGCCTACAGGATTTTTAGCCCAACCCATGAAGGTAAATCGTTCTTTGGATTAAATTGAATATTTTACATTCATTTAATTTCAATGTTTTTGTTAGTCTATCACTTGCTTCCTGAGAGTTTTAAGTTTTAGGGGGAAAAATTACCCACAGTTGTTGAGTATGGCTATTCTTTTTATCAGATCATCATGGCACACAAAGGAACTTTTTTTTTTTTTTTTAAATCCATGAGGTTGATTTTCATGTTTTGGCCTAATTAGGGGAATTTATATGGTGACTCTGTGGCTTTGCCTATTTGTTGTAAAAAGATTTTCTAAAAATTTGAAACAATTATTTGCAGAAGACTTGGAGAGGTAGGGGAAAACATTTTGACCCTGAACCATTTGAAAATAAGATGCTGACCCTGGTGTCCCAATCAGTCTCAAATACTTTGGTGCAGCTGTTGAAATCAGGAAGCTAATATTGATATAGTAATATCTAATTCTTAGGCCTCATTTAGATTTTATGAAGTGTCCCAGTATCATCTCTTTATAGTTAAAAGGACCTATTGCAGAATCATACATTTTCAGTTATGTTTTTAAAATTTCCTCCAGATCAGTCTGGTATAGCACCTTACCTTTTCCTCATCTTTCATGACCTTGACATTTTTGTAGACTATGGGCCAGTTATTTTCTAGAATGTCCTGATTTGGATTTGTTTAATATATTCTCAGGAATAGATTTAAGTAGTGCGTCTTTGATAGGTTTATCACAGAAATGATGCTGTGTTATTATTCTATCAGGCTTTGACAGTTGGACTGAGTACTATATTTTCTATGGTTTGGGTTACCTACTTTCCTAGGCTATATCCTATCCCATTATTTTTTTTTATTTTTTTTAAATATTTTTATTTATTTCTAGGAGAGAGAGACAGCATGAGCAGGGGAGGGTCCAAGAGAGAGGGAGATACAGACTCAGAAACAGGCTCCAGGCTCTGAGCTGGCAGTCAGCACAGAGCCCGACGCGGGGCTCGAACCCACGAACCGCGAGATCATGACCTAAGCGAAAGTCGGACGCTTAACCGACTAAGCCACCCAGGCGCCCCTCCTATCCCATTATTTATCTTGCTTTCTTTGATTACTTGATTGTGTGTATCTGTCAGGCTTTCCATAGTTAAGTGAAATACCCCTCCCCACATCCCTGCCTTGTACTGCCCCACCTAATATCATTAAGATTGAATAGTTCAGGAAGGGGAATGGAAGAGTCCCTCTATTCTGATGGGGAAGAAAAAAAAATAGGGGAGTAAACATATTAAAATATTTTTTAATAGTTACACGTGCCAATGAAAAATCTGAAAAATTTTTGCTTATCTCTTTTTTTGTTCTTTCTCTCAAACAGCAAGCTTGGGCAACAGATGATGTAGCTCAGATTTATGATAAGTGCATTACAGAACTAGAGCAGCACCTACATGCCATTCCACCAACTTTGGCCATGAATCCTCAAGCTCAGGCTCTTAGAAGTCTTTTGGAGGTTGTAGTATTATCTCGAAACTCTCGGGATGCCATAGCTGCTCTTGGATTGCTCCAGAAGGTTAGTTCTTTATTTAACGTTTGTTTATTTTGAGAGAAAGGGAGCAGGGGAAGGGGGGCGGGTAGAGAATTCCAAGTAGGCTCCTCCCTATCAGCACAGAGCCCAATGTGGGGCTCAGTCCCATGAACCGTCAGGGCATGACCTGTGCTGAAGTCAACAGTCGTACACATAAGGACTGAACAACCCAGATGCCCCATTAAATGTTACTTTCAAGAAGAAACTATGTTTGTAAATCTAGTGACCTGCACCATCATCTACTTAAGTTAGCTTCAGATTTTAAAATTAAGATAAAACAAGTTTTGTTTGATAAAAAACAGGTGATTTTTCTCCAAAATAGAATGTGGTCGTTGGCACTTAACCAGCAGCGAAGTGGGAAAATTATTCATTACAATTTTTTGAAAATATAATCATTTAAGAAAGTTTAAAAGTCACACTTTAGATTTGGAGGAAAGGTTGATCCAAGTAGGGTTATATGGGAGGATTGGTACAGAGCATTGGATTTTAACTATGTAGGGACAGTGGGACTTTTTATGTGGAGAACATGTATGAATATAAATTACAATGTAGAGAGAATGTGTGTGTTAAGGTAAGTGTGTGTGTGAAAAGGGTTTTGGTGAGTAGAGTCACTATTAAGTCGAGGCTCTAGAAGATCTATTCTAATTTCCATTAAGGTTTGGTTTTTGGCTTTGAAAGTTGGGCTGAATACTGTATTTTCCATGTTTGTGAATACTTACTTTCTTCCATAGGCTGTAGAGGGTTTACTAGATGCTACAAGTGGTGCTGATGCTGACCTATTGCTGCGCTACAGGGAGTGCCACCTATTGGTTTTGAAAGCTCTTCAGGATGGCCGGGCATATGGGTCTCCGTGGTGTAACAAACAGATCACAAGGTCAGTAGCCCTCTTACAAGAGTACTGTTTATTGGACTGCTTTCTAAGATATCTGGCCCTATTTCCAGGGGTTTCCAGAGGTTTCCTTTTTTTCTAGAAGGTAAATGGGACATTGGGAATTTCTAGGTAGTGAGAAATAGTTGAATGGTTGGCCTTTTCTCATTTTGTACCCTTGACAAATAACGAAATCCAGTACTTCGCTTTGGGGAATAAATTGCAGATCATTGGCTTTAAAAGGTTTCAATGATTTCATAGCAGTGGTGTTCATATATAAATATTTAAGTGTTTTACACAGAATGATTTGTTTTCTAGGCTTTGAAAGCAAAGCTTGAGTTTTAATCTGTGTTTGTCAGCATCATTTCTACTTCATTATTGGCTATTTTGAATTTTGGATTCTGATTTGCAGTTGGTTCTCCAAGCATCCTTAATCTGGAACAAATTACCACTGAATACAATTAGGATCTTTATTTTACCTGTTACATACTGTTGTACCTATATGAGTAAAGATACACTTTTCTAGGTGCCTAATTGAATGTCGGGATGAATATAAATATAATGTGGAAGCAGTGGAGTTGCTAATTCGCAATCATTTGGTTAATATGCAGCAGTATGATCTTCACCTAGCTCAGGTATGGAGGGAATTTTCTTAAACAGGCAAAGGGCTCTGGTAGTTGGGAAGTGTGTTTGTTACAAGTGTTGTCTATGTTACATTTTGCTTTCTGTGTTGCCAGTCAATGGAGAATGGTTTAAACTACATGGCTGTGGCATTTGCTATGCAATTGGTAAAAATCCTGCTGGTGGATGAAAGGAGTGTTGCTCATGTTACTGAGGCAGATCTATTCCACACCATTGAAACTCTCATGAGGATTAATGCTCACTCCAGAGGCAATGCTCCAGAAGGGTGAGGATGAAATGTTCTGCAATCTCTGTGTATTGAGTCTAATAAGGAGCTTTAGAAATGAATGTGCAGACTTAACTAACATTACCTGTTAAAACTGCTGTTATCTTCAAAATGTGGGAAGCTTTAGTGAGGCCTAATATTGTCCCCTGAAGTTATGAAAGCTTAACTAACTGCCAAGCCGCCTTGTTGTAGAGCAAGCAGTACATACAGTACTAGACGTGGTGTCAGGAGTCCTGATTCTCAGCCCTAGACCTTTAAATTCTGATTTGAGGCAAATTGACTTATCCCCTCCAAGCCTTTTCTTGAATAAAATAGAAATAGTATCTCAAAGCATTGTTTAGATTAAGATAGATAACAAACCATGGCACATGGTAGGCACAGAGTATTTGTTAACATAGCACATCAGCTCCCTCTCAGTAAGCATTTTTTTGGGGTCAAGAAGTGGCTTTAACTGAGTCGGTCATTTGCATATTATGTGGTCATGAATAAACAGATAGGAAGAGACCAAAGATAGCTTTGTTTAAATATGGAAATCACTGTGTGGTTTCTATTAAATAAGCAGATTGTCCAACTGTATGTCTGTGAAATTACAACCATGAGTAGACTGATTTTCACTCTGGATTTATTGTACTAGATTGCCCCAGCTGATGGAAGTAGTGCGATCCAACTATGAAGCAATGATTGATCGTGCTCATGGAGGCCCTAACTTTATGATGCATTCTGGGATCTCTCAAGCCTCAGAGTACGATGATCCTCCAGGCCTGAGGGAGAAGGCAGAGTATCTTCTGAGGGAATGGGTGAATCTCTACCATTCAGCAGCAGCTGGCCGTGACAGTACCAAAGCTTTCTCTGCGTTTGTTGGACAGGTAGAGCTTTTGGAAAGAAAGGTGCTTTTTATTCAACATAAGTAGGGTGTGATTCCTCCAATATTTAAGCTCAGTATTAATGTACCTGTGGTGAGACAGTTACCTCCATACTCATGTAAACAAACCAAAAATGTCAGCATTGTTATTCTGTTAAATTGATAAGCTATTTCATTCCTTTTCTTTGGACACTAAGCAGTAAATTCAGCATTTCATGCCCCCTTTAATTCTATTTATCTCATTTCAGTTGTCATAGCTACAAAATACAGTGGATCAGATAATATGAATAATGAAATTGCCAGATTTTTGTAGTAATTTTACTGGCTTGATAATCAGTAGTGAGGGGATTTGGGGCTAATGAATAAGTAAAATTCTCATAATAGCCCATGTTTTTAAAAAAGTAAGAAAATACAACAAAACTTAAATATTTAAATGGTAGAGTGTTTTATTATATTTTCTAAACTAAGTAGCTTATCTACCTAAAATTGATTAACATTTTCTTTTGGGAAATAGTTTCCATTATTTATTTTCATGTGATTTTATCTAAATTGGACTTTGAGTTAAAGTGTTAGGAAACCAGTTCCTAGAAAAATTGGGTTTGGAAAGAATATTTGAACAGGATGAATAAACGATGTAGGAAGAGAGCTAACGTACCATTTTAGCATTCTGTTTTTGATTATTGCTGGCTATTTTCAGCCACTGTAAGGGATTCATACCCATTAGTCAGTTTGTCCTGATCATATTATTTAATTGCAGGAGTGGTGCTTTTGCTGAACTGGCCTTAGAATTCCTTTAGTTGAACTATTGTAATGTTTATTCAGGGAGAGATACTAGCTTATCTGCTTATTTCTGCAGATTGACCATTATATTTCTTTAAACTGAGACCAAAGCTTAGGTATGCAACCAAAGAAAGATTGCAAGTTAGATCTTTTATCAAATGACAGTGGATTATGGAAGAGCTTATTAAAATTTTAGAAGTTGTTAAAAAAGTGGATTTACTGTTCAAGATGAATGTTAACTTAGTAAATAAATCATAGTCTCTACCCCAAAAGAATTCTAAAATACACCTTATTAAAAAGCTATTATTGAATATTTACGGTTTGATTTCTGATTTGGATGGAAGAACTTTAAATCATTTGGTTTTTGTGATCATCAAAATTTCATGGGTATGGATGTGGCACCTGTCTCAGCTCTTCCTGCTGGCTTAGTTACTTGTTTCTTCTCTCTGTTTAAAAAAGATAATGTATTTATCCTTTTTATTCTCTTTTGCATCCTTTTGAGAATTCTTGTGCTCCTCTTANTGCTGACCTTCTGTCTTGTCTAGAGTACATAAGTTTCTATTCAGTTACTTTATTGCTTATCAAGGGACAGTGAAATTGTTTTAAAGTTTCCAAGATACTGCTCAAGTTTTCATTCTGGGCTTGGTGTCTTTAAGCATTTACCCCCTTCTCCCTCTGTAGCCTTAACACCCTACTGCCTTTTTCTTTTGTGCTAGCCAAATAACTTAGCTGCTCTGCTTCACTTCGAAATCATAAAATTTGTATTTTATCCTTTCTTTTAAAGAAATTTATTTCCATGTTATTTTAAACTTAATTTGAAATAAACTCAATTTACATTGAAGTAGCCAGGTATGATCTGTGGCTATTTTCTTTGGTGTACCTGCTTATTGCACAAATTATTACTTGACTTTTCCTGTTGCAGCTAGTTGGAGTTTCAAAAATTTCGTTACTGGTTAAATCAGTTGGGAGAAATTATCTTAAATTCTGTGAAAAAGTAAAATACAAAATATATGTAACTTAATCTCTTACCTGGGGGAAATATGAATTGGTTAGAATGTCTTGCTATGACTTAGTGGGTTACTAAAAGTTGGTTCGTTTGGAAAGTTAATTTTTCCACTTTATGTGGTTATGGACTGTTATTCAAAATTGCCATATTATTATCTCTTTCTCAACTTCCATCTTTTCTGATCTCCATAAAACTTAAAACTAAGAAATTCTGCCATCTGTCTTTAATGGAGAAGACATTTTCATGACACCTTGTTTTTACAAAGTAAGAATTAGAAATGTTACAAGGAGTAATTGGGAGAATACCTCTTAAACATGAAAATTAAAAATACATTTGTGTGTATTTTATCTTACTGTTCTTTATATTTTTGTTCCTTTGCTAGATGCACCAGCAAGGAATCCTGAAGACTGATGACCTCATAACAAGGTTCTTTCGTCTGTGTACTGAAATGTGTGTTGAAATCAGTTACCGTGCTCAGGCAGAGCAGCAGCACAATCCTGCTGCTAATCCCACCATGATCCGAGCCAAGTGCTATCACAACCTGGATGCCTTTGTCCGCCTCATTGCACTGCTAGTGAAGCACTCAGGGGAGGCCACCAACACTGTCACAAAGATTAATCTGCTGAACAAGGTCTGAGATTCTCTTTTGCCTTAGTCTTGATACCCTTGAAGCCTGCAGTGGTGGTTCTCAGGACCCAACCTCTCTCCCAAAAACACTTTGTAATATCCTTTTTTCCATCCTGAAATTAAATTTGTAGATAGTATTATAAACATAATCATTAAATTTGAGAAGAGTATTGTGTCTGAACTAAAAGTCTACCCCCGACTCCCACCACCATAAGGTATTTCAGTATGTTTATGCTTGGTAATGACTATACTAGGAGATATTTAGATAATATGGAATTTTTGCTTACATGCAGAATCACCCTGAATGGGGTGAGTAGATCTTCCCACTAATAACACCTCAATACCAGGAGTGACACTGTAGTTGTTGATGGATTTTCTTCAAAGGAACAAAATGGTTTTCTTTTGATATATATAGAGTTCCTGGAAATTTGAGTATCACAACTGCAAAAAAGAATTTACTCTCTTGGTAATTACATATAGGCTGCCCTGTCCCTCATTCTTCAGTGGAAAAATCAAGTGGAATGCAGTATGGGTTTTTTTTGTGTGTTAAGATTTATTTATTTATTTTGAAAAAGTGCTCAAGCTGGGGAAGGAGGGATAGGAGGGAGGGAGAAAGAGAATCCTAAGTAGGCTCCATGCTGTCAGCACAGAGCCCATTGTTGGGCTCTATCCCACAAACCATGAGATCATGACCTGAGTCAAAATCAAGAGACGTTTAACTGCTGCTTGAGCCGCCCAGGCACTCCCAGTTGTGTGTGTGTGAGACATTTCTGCAGCTTGAGAGCTTCCCTGTCTTTCTAGCTATTAAATGACAAGAGAAGTAGAAATGGTTTTGCCTCTTGTCAGCTTTATATCAGAACAAAAAAATTAAGTTGTTACATTACATTACATTAACATGATGGAATATGATAAACCATGCACCTTTCTAGAGCTTAAGAAAAACTAGTGGGTGTGGAGAGTGTGTTTCTGATCCAAGATCATCGAAATTCAAAGAAAACACAAAATTCTGCAGACCACTTCAAACCAATATATGGCCCTTTTGGCTGCCAGCATATAATTTTGTATTCAAATGGTATGTGTCCTTTAATGTGGGGCTTAAGAATACAAGGTAAAAAAAAAAAACATGTCTGTTGAGTGGTAAGTGAATTATCTTTATGATGTATAGGTTTGTAATGTGTGTTCTATAGGTTCTTGGTATAGTCGTGGGAGTTCTCCTGCAGGATCACGATGTCCGGCAAAGTGAATTTCAGCAGCTTCCCTATCATCGAATTTTTATCATGCTGCTCTTGGAACTCAATGCACCTGAGCATGTATTGGAAACCATTAATTTCCAGACACTTACAGCTTTCTGGTGAGTATTGTTAATTTAATAGAGAGTTCCTGTTAAGAATTGCTGTTTTGGTAAAATTTGAGAAGTAGTACTCTTGTGAATTTGAGCCATGTTGATTCGTAATACAGCGTGCATGTTACTTACATTGATTTGGTATTCACCATATTTAAGTTGGACGTTCTTCTGACTAAGGTTTTCTTCTTCCAGCAATACATTCCACATCTTGAGGCCTACCAAAGCTCCTGGCTTTGTGTATGCCTGGCTTGAACTGATCTCCCATCGGATATTTATTGCAAGAATGCTGGCACATACGCCACAGCAGAAGGTGTGGCTGCAGTTTATCTCCTACAGATGAAGACTGTAACTACTTGGAGCTTATTATTAGCACTCTTAGTCATTTAGTAATAACTTTACTTCTTCCAGGTTTAGTCAAGAATAATTTCATGTGGAGTAAAGTTTTGGAGAGAGGTTTAACAAGTACTTGACTGCCTCTGTCTAGAAGCCATTCCTCAGTGATTAGGGTATCACTTTTCCAAGTCTGTTGTTAGCCATCTATGTTAATCTCTTAAGGACTTTTTTTTTTTTAAAAAAAGCTGAAACGGGGATCACCTTTGTAGACTTCTGTATAAAACTGTGGGTAATGGAGCTCTAGAACGCGCCAGTTTTACAGGTTCTCACCTTAAATGTTAAATGCGTTCAAACTCAAGGGTGAAGACCGCTGGTCTGTATTTGAAGAAATTAGGATCAAGTTCTAGTAGAGTTTGATTATTAAATTTTTTTTTATTAAAATTTTTAAAAATGTTTTTGAGAAACAGAGTGGGAGCAGGGTTGGCGCAGAGAAGAGAGGGAGACACAGAATCTGAAGCAGGCTCCAGGCTCTGAGCTCTCAGGGCAAAGCCCAATGCAGAGCTTAAACTCATGAATCGTGAGGTCGTGGCCTGAGCTGAAGTCAGACGCTTAACCTGCTGAGCCACCCAGACTCCCCTATTATTTTTTAATATTTATACTTGAGAGAGAAAGAGAGTGTATGAGCAGGGGAGGGGCAGAGAGAGAGCGAGAGAGAACGAGTGCGCATGCGCGCCACCCAGGTGACCCCTGTAGTAAAGAGTATTTAAAGTGTAATTGCAAATGAACACAGTTAACATGAGAGGTTTCTCTCTCATTTTATAATTAAGCGGCAAATGAATATGGTAGAATGTACCCTTGATTGGCCTTTTAGAATAAACTGACTACTTATGTGCTTGGCAAAAAAGAAAGTGAGATAATCCTTAAATTGAATGGGTTTTGTCTGGTATTCCAGGAGGAGGAACACAGCAACATACTGAATAAAATTACCCCAAAATAAACATAATTAGTAAAATTGGGAGGTAGTGACAGGCCATGTTTGGCTGAAAATAGAGGATTTATAGTGTAAACTTTTTGTAAACTGACTGGATCAGGTTATTTGACAGGAGTTGGGAGTAGAGAAAGAAATGGTTTCAGACCTAGGACATAATTAAAAGAAGAAACTTAAAAATATAAGAAGGAACTAAGAAAACAGACTTCTGTCAGTTTCTTAGTTGACCGATTGTTTTGTGTCTGAAATTTTCTTCAGGTTTACTCCTCCTCTTTAAATTTTGCTTAGAGGCACGAGGAGCAGTATGTCCTGGAATTCTGGAGCCACTTTGTTTTTAAATATTTCACACGGATTCTATAATTGTCCTTACTCCTTTTGAATGCCAGTCTTCAAGAGACTTATTTATGTCAATATTTTCTAGTTATATTAGCATGAAGAGAGTAAACAAGTCACAGTGTAGTTGCTTGGGCAGCTTTTAGGTGGTAGAGCAGTAACTGAGTATAATTATGACTCCTGTACATTTCTTTCTTTCAGGGATGGCCTATGTATGCACAGCTACTGATTGATTTATTCAAATATTTGGCGCCTTTCCTTAGAAATGTGGAACTCACCAAACCTATGCAAATCCTCTATAAGGTAATTAACTTTGAGTTATAAATTAAAATAAAATTTAAAAATACATAAACATTCTCAGCTGGAAATGTGACGCCTAATATTTCTTAAATAAAGCTTTTAAAGTATAACATATATTCAGGAAAGTGCAAAAATCAAATGTTCTTGTATAACCAGCACCCAAACAGGGTCTTCCATATGTTCAAATTTAGTAGATACTACTTTTATAAACTATACATATCTTTGACACACCGCATGTGCCTGGTATTGTCCGTTTTGTTTTAGCCATTTTGGCATTGTGCAGTAAGATCTCATTGTGGTTTTATGTTGGATTTCCTTGATTTTTTTTTTTTTTTTTAAATGAACAGATTGCCCATTTGGATATCCTTTTGTGATGCTCCTTTTTTTTTTTTTGCTCATATTTCTACTAGATTATCTGTTCTTACTTTTTATAGGAATGCTTCACATGTTCTGGGTATAAGCCCTTTGTTTAATACATATTCAAACATTTCCTACTCTTGTGGCTTACCTTTTCACTCCCTTAAACGTAAGGTGTCTTTTGAGGAATGGAAGCTTTTAAGTTTAACGTAGTCAAAATTACCAAGTTTTTACTTTCATCACATGTAAGATATCTTTTTTTTTTTTTTTTTATCTCATGTAAGAAATCTTTGGCAATCCCAAGTCGCATTATCTTCTGTGTGTGCTCTGTTCACTGCCCAAGAAGCCGTATAATTCTGGCTTTTACGCTTAGGAGGTATCACCTATCTCAGACTTATTTTTGTGTATGGTAAGATTCATTTCCTCCTCCTTCCTTATACTCCCACCCCAATAAATAATGTACAGCCTTTCAGTACAATTCTTCATTCCCTATTGAATTGCTTGGGCACCTATGTCAAAATAATTGACCTTTTGTGTATGGGTGTCTCTCTAGTTTATCTGTTTTGTGTTCTTAAGCCAGTACCAAACTGTCTTGATTTGTAAGACTTACATATAAAGCCGGAGTAATCAAGCAAAGCTATTCCTCTTCAACTTCGTTCTTTTAAGATTATTTTAATAATTTAGCTAATTTGTTCATTTGCTGTTGCATAAAACTGCACAGTCATCTTCACTTCTAAGAGCTGGCTGGAACTTAGATGGAGATTGCAGTCAATCTGTAGATCATTTTGGAGAGAATAGACATCTTAGTAATATTGAGCCTTTCAATCCTGAACGTGAATATTTCTATTTAGTTAGCTCTTTAATTTTACTCTGCAGTGCTTTGTAGTTTTCAGCTTTTCAATCTCTTTCTTTAGACTTCTCCGTATATATTTTAAGAGATTTTTGGTGATATTGTAAAATATCTTTAAACCTTTTCATACTTGCTGGCAATGTATAGAAACAAACTGATTTTTGTATGTTAGCCTTGCATCCAGCTACCTTGCTAAATTTACTTCTGAGAGTTTATGTCTTTTGTGGGGAGAAGTGTGATCTGTATACACATATTCCATCTACATGTAGCTGTGGGTGTTTTACTTTTTCTTGCTTTATTGCACTGGCCAATACCTTCTAGGAATGTGTTGAATAGAAGATAGTGATAATGACATGCTTGTCTCATTAATGATCCTAAAGAAAACTTTTAGTTATTCACCATTAAGTATGATATTTTTATAAATCTGCAGTTTTGTTTTGCAGATACTATTATCTGAATAAGGAAATGCCCTTCTGTTCATAATTTATTGTTTTTAAAATCATTAAATGGGTATGGAGTTACCTTGAATGCCTTTTTTGCATTCAAGATCATGTAAAAAATCTTTTTTCTGTTAACATAATTCCATTAATATTCAAATGTTTAAACTGCCATTGCATTTTGGATCATTTGGTCATGATACATCACTGTTGTTTCTCTAATATTTAGGATTTTTATGTGATTTTTTTTTTTTTCCACATTAAGATTATGCTCATCTCATTCAAAGAGTTGGAAAAAGCTGTCTCTTTAAAAAAAATTGTATTAATAAAGGCTGGGGGAGCTCTGTTTATTTTAGAGAGGGAGAGGGGGAGAGAGAGAGAGCATGAGGGTGGGGAAGGACAGAGAGAGGGATCAGGATCTGAAGTGGGCTCTGTGCTGATAGCTGTGAGCCCCCATGAGGAGCTCAAACTCATGACCTGTGAGAATATTACCTGAGCTGAAGTTGGACATTCAACTGACTGTACCTTCTAGGCCCCCCTGAAGTTTTAAGATCGTGAAAATAACATTTTTTTTCTTAAATATTTGTAAATTTTCCATTAAAGCCATCTAGAACTATTCAGATTTTTTTTTTTTTAAAGTTTACTTTTGAGAGAGCATGCACATGCAGGGGAGGGGCAGAGAGAAAAGAGAGAATCCCAAGAGGACTCAGCACACAGTGTGGGCTCCATCTCTTGATCATTGTGAGATCATGACCTGAGCCGAAATCAAGAGCTTAACCAACTGAGGCACCTAGGCACCCCTGTTCAGATTTTATTTTGTTTGGGTTTTTGGCAAATTGTATTTTTAAAGTAATTTGTCTATTTTATCTGAATTGTCAAATTAGCATATAATTGTGTGCCATTTTTTTAAAGTATTATGTCTGTAGGATCTGTAGTGATGGTCCCATTTCATTCTTGGTATGGGTACTGTTTTTTCCATCAGTCTTGGGTAGGATTCATCAATTTTATTAATCTTTTCAAAGAGCCAGTTTTGGTTCACCCTCCTATAGTACTTTTTAAACATGTTATTGATTTTGGTTCTTTTACTTTCTTGGTTTTCATAAATTGTCTTTTCTAGCTTCTGAAGTTAGAAGCTTATGNAGTTTTTGGTGATTTCCAAAATTGAGTTACTTTGGCAAATCACTTATATTTTTTATTAAAGCCTGTAATTTGTTAATGAAATATACTTTATACTTTTGTTTACTCGAGTTACATTCATGATAGTATAAATGTTACTCTCATTTTCTAACGTAATGTGAAAACAACCAATGTTTTTCTCATTTTTTAAAAATAGGGCACTTTGAGAGTGCTGCTGGTTCTTTTGCATGATTTCCCTGAGTTCCTTTGTGATTATCATTATGGATTCTGTGATGTGATCCCACCTAATTGTATTCAGCTAAGAAATCTCATCCTGAGTGCCTTCCCAAGAAACATGAGGCTCCCAGATCCATTCACTCCTAATCTGAAGGTAAACTTCTAAACAGTTCAAGGAAAAACAGTTACGTCTTAGTATTTCAGTCCTGTTCTCTGGTAGTAGACTAAGTGTGTGGCCCTGATGCTGCTGCTGTAATTTTTATGTCTTTTGTATTCTTTTTCTTTAATTTACTTTTTTAATGTTTATTTTTGAGAGACTGAGGGAGAGCAGGGGAGGGACACAGAGAGAGAGAGGGAGACATAGAATCCGAAGTAGGCTCTAGACTCTGAGCTGTCAGCACAGAGCCCAACGCAGGGCTCGAACTCAGGAGCTGTGAGGTCATGATCTGAGCTGGTCAGATGCTTAACTGACTGCACCACCCAGTCTCCCCTCACATGTATTTTTTTTTTTTTTTTAAAGTAGTAAGTATGATGTTCTTTTCTTCTGAGGCATCTTTTCAAAGACAGGAATATCTCCTCTGTACTCTTACTTTGAAATCCAAGTCCAGGAAAAAGATAGTGGTACACATTAGACTTCTTCACAAAAGGTACCTATCTTGCCTTAATTTAGGAAGATAATTTGTTACAGAATGAGAGATTCCTATCCTTTTATTATAGATTTTTAAAGTGGCAGCTCTAAGGTCTTACTACAATGTGTAGTTTTAGGAAAACAATCCTACTTTTTAACACCCATAGAATTTGCTGGTAACTCCTACATACGCTTCTGGTTTTGATTATTGTATCTGTCTGTGGCAGGTGGATATGTTAAGTGAAATTAACATTGCACCCCGGATTCTTACCAATTTCACTGGAGTGATGCCACCTCAGTTCAAAAAAGATTTGGATTCCTATCTTAAAACTCGATCGCCGGTCACTTTCCTGTCTGACTTGCGCAGCAACCTACAGGTTATTGGTTTGACTTTCAGCTGTGTCTTTGGGTGTCCTGTTTGGGGAAGTTCGTGTTTTCAACCAGATTTTAAAATTTCTCAATGGTTGGAGGAGATTCACTGAATTATGCATTTTACTAGTTCATCTTATCACTGACCCAAAGCTATAGCCTTAGAAGAGGCAACCAGGGGATTAGGCTGATTTTCTGTAAGAAACATGGCTGATCATGGCTCCCTGTCAGTATTCCCAAAGGTGGTAGTGGTGGTTTTTAATGTTTATTTTTGAGAGGGAAAGAGAGACAGACACAGAGCATGAGTGGGGGGAGGGAGAGAGAGAATCCGAAGCAGGCTACAAGCTCTTGGCTCTGAGCTGTCAGCACAGAGCCCGATGTGGGGCCTAAATCCATGAACCATGAGATCATGACCCAAACCAAAATTGGACACTCAGCCAGCTGAGCCACCCAGGTCTCCCCTCAAGATTGTTCTTAATAAGTAGATTCTGGCTTAGTTTGTTTAGAAAAGGACTTCAAATTGTGTTTTTCCACACCAGA
>NW_027551573.1:1257677-1265435 GCF_008692635.1 Crocuta crocuta
TGCCCCCACCCAACATGGGGCTTGAATTCACAACCTCATGATCAGGAATCTCACATTCCACCAAGTGAGCCAACCAGGCACCCCTCCAGATATTTTTTATAATTGAGATAATAGATTGACTTTATAAAGTTTATTTACTTTTTTGATACCCTTTAAAGCTTTGCCTTCCTGTTACTGACACAACCAACCATAGACAGCTGTGTTATTTGTTCTGCAACCTCACAAAGTCCAGTAAATTTCTAAAATTTAAATCACAAAGAACTCTTGAGAGCAGTTCAACTTTTTTATGAAGGCATAAAAAGAGTTTAGAAGTACTGAATCCTCTGTGAAAATAAGGGGCTTTCTATTTTGTTCATTTAGGTATCCAATGAGCCTGGCAATCGTTACAACCTCCAGCTCATCAATGCATTGGTGCTCTATGTAGGGACTCAGGCCATTGCACACATCCACAACAAGGGTAGCACGCCATCAATGAGCACGATCACCCACTCGGCTCACATGGATATCTTCCAGAACTTGGCTGTGGACTTAGACACTGAAGGTGAGTGAAGCCAGCCAAGTCTCGGAGTTAAGTTCTCTGTACTGTTTGCCACAGTCTGGTCATAGAAATACTTTTAAGTTGCAACAGACATACAATATTTTGTCAGTACATTTATGGCTCCAGCTATTGTCTTCTTGGGGGAGTGGGGGGTGGGGAGGGCTAGGAAACTCTTTTGTCATGAGTATAGTATAGTGGAGTTTTCCAGATGCTACAGGAAACCATACTGAAACAGATTGAACACCGGAGTGGAAGAATCCAAGTGTCTTCTATTAAATGACGTTAAAGAGATCTGTGAAATGTAAAACAGTGATATTCTTCCCTAACTGGGGTGGGATGAATGCTTTAACGTGTATTCACATGCAGTGTTTTTAAATATTTTTAAAAACTGTAATGTGGAAAATAAAAAAATAAATAAACCTCCCCAAAAATGGAAACATTGGGGACCGGAGAACCACTGATTGAAACCAAAGGATGTGGGAAAAGCCAGGGTCCCAAATCCAACCCCTAGCCGCCACTCAGAATGATGTCTTTTTACATTGGCCTCTCAGAGCAAGTGTGTAATAAAACTTCATTTCCTGATTTTCTAGGTCGATATCTCTTCTTGAATGCAATTGCAAATCAGCTGCGGTACCCAAATAGCCACACTCACTACTTCAGCTGCACCATGCTGTACCTTTTTGCAGAGGCCAACACTGAAGCTATCCAAGAACAGATTACAAGGTAAGGGAGTTTTTCAGATGATTCCCAATGGATAGTAAAGGGGACAAGGCAACCATTAAGTGTTTTTTTCCTGTGCTGTCAGTGTTCATGGATATCTTTTTTGTGTCCATTTAAAACATCTTTTACATGTGTTAATATGGGGTATAGCTGTGAACAAAATGTTCATGGTTCCTACTCTGGTGGACACAAAATCACGAGTAGAGAATTGCAGATCATAATCATTGCTAAAATAAAGAGTTTTCGACAAACGGTATAGGTATCTTGATTGAAAGTCAATAGTTTCTCTCAGATGGTGGTGAGAACTTTTTCACACAGGCCTATTAAAAGCCATTTTGTTAAAGAGCTTGGGCTTTTATTCTTCATCCTCTAGGTGGAAAGTTTTGCAGGAGAAATAAACAGGATTATACTTGCGTTTTCCTAATGATAGTCCAAGCAATCTATAGCAGTTTCCTAAACTATGTATGGTACTGGAGATTAGGCAATGGGTAGACTCTGGTGAGAGAGAGAGAGAGAGAGAGAGAGAGAGAGAGATACATTTAAAAAACTGGACCAGACTTAAAACTGGTCCCTCACGTAATAGTTTGTGTATTAGATACAGTATTTTATCTCAATAATACCCTTGTGATTATTTTTACATATACACAGGTAGTAGAATTCATTTCCTTTCACGGAGTAGACATTCCTTAAGTAGCTTTCTGCGAGCTATGTAATCTGATAACGATTATCCTTTAACTTAGTTTTCTAGGCTCACTAATGGGAAGAGGCAGGATTCAAACCTAGGTTTTCTAATTGCAGAATGCACATGCATTAACCGTGCTATATAGAGTTTAGACCTAATCCACCTGTCTTCAGTAAAGCTAATAACTTTTCATGTAGTTTATTAATCAAGGAGAAACGATAGGTTATAAAAGGTAAAGGAGAAGTGGTCATAAATTTCTGTGTTTCTCTGTGCATTAACTTCTCTTTTTTTCCCTTCAGGGTTCTCTTGGAACGGTTGATTGTAAATAGGCCACATCCTTGGGGTCTTCTTATTACCTTCATTGAGCTGATTAAAAATCCAGCGTTTAAGTTCTGGAACCACGAGTTTGTACACTGTGCCCCAGAAATTGAAAAGTGAGTTCAAAGTAATTTAATTGTCCAAGAATGAGAAACTGATGATGGCTCTAGGGTGGGTGATTAAGAGGGTTAATAATAGCCACAGCTAATGTGACACAAGGTATTGCCAGGCCTGAAATGTTATCACAAACTTGTGATTGTCTCCTTTTTTTTCAGGTTATTCCAGTCGGTTGCACAGTGCTGCATGGGACAGAAGCAGGCTCAGCAAGTAATGGAAGGGACAGGTGCCAGTTAGATGGAACTGCCTCTCTGCTGTAAATGTGTCAGCCTGGAGGTCCTACTGCACCAAGTTTATAAACTGGCTGAAAAATCCTTTCAGCTCTTCCTGACTTTCCCAGCCCCTTGGTTCTCGGGTACCTGTCCCAATTACTGTTTGGGTCAGCTTCCTGTGTATGTGGGCACGTTCCAAAGTTTAAATGCATTTTTTTTGACTCTTGGCCAAAATTTAGAACATGCTGTGAATATCATTTTGAAGTCATGTAAATATATGAGAGAGAGAAAACTTTCGTCTGGAACTTCTTGGGTTTGTGCAAAATATGTCCAAGGCAAGTAGATAAACTGGTACCTGCCCAGCTTGTAACTGAAAAGGCTGCTGCTGCCATCCACTTGTCTGGGGACAGAACATATAACTCCATGTCTTCTGACATTCCTGGTGTCCCAAAGAATAGCAAAAAAGCCAGTTTAAATATTGTGTAACTTATTTTTTTAATGTGGACAGGGGACCTTGAAAGTCACAAAGTTGTTAAAAATGTGTTATGTGCTATTATTTGGTATGCTTTAGGGGACATGGGAAGAGCTCACAATGGAGATCCCATGGGTTTTTGTTTTGCCTCTTCCCCAAATCTAAAGCTGACTGCTGGGAGAGCATCATTTTCTCATTTCTACTAGAGAATCTGCCCCCTTAGGCCCTGCGAGATGCAGTCAGCTCTTTTTGTAAAGGGAAACCAGACCAGGCCTAAAGTGCCCCGATCTTTCTCCTAATACTTGTAAATTGTGGGAAAGGGAGCCAATAGGGTATGAATTGCCCTTCCCCATTATCCCAGTGAATAGCCATACAGGCTATGTTGAACCACCACGAAATCAAAAGGACCAATACAGCCCCTTTTGTAAGGATTTTGAATGTTTTGTAAATTGTATTGGTCCGTGTGTTGTATTTTGTAGCCTTTCTAGTTCCTGGGCTCTAGCTCCCATACTTGTATGTGTATGCATACTGTAGTCAAAACATTAAAGTCATGACACACATGTGAGTCCACTGTGCCTTTCTCAGTAGCAGCAGCCAGTGCTGATGGTGAGGAAAGTGGACAACCCAGCCTCGCAGAGCCTGCGGCCGTTGGGAAACATCACTTCTTGCTGAATGGTAGCTCTTTCCCATGAATCTGGCATGTTTAAACAAACAAGCAAGGAAGTGAATTTTGCAGTGTTTCAACAGTTAAAAAAAATTGTCCCCTGGCATTTTGATATATACCTACTCGTTTTAAAAAGTATTTCAAATTTACACTATTTAAAATACCTTTAATAACTCAAGTTTTATGGCCACAGAAGACAAAAAGGTTCAAGATTAAATAGCAGAAATCTTAAATGAGTGACGCTTGAATGTCATTGGTATCTTAGGGTTTCTTCCCTTAGTGGTGAGCTGTGCTACACAGAGGAAACTTCCGACTCCTAAGCAAGTACAGTAATTGCTGAGTGCCAGTGCCCTGTCATAACCCGTAACAGGCAATGGAAGTTTTGGGGTGGGAGGAGTAGCTTGTAGACCCAGGTCTACTTTCACAGTCTATGTTACTAAATGCTAGACTACACTGGGAACCCATTACGATCACATTTCTTCTAACCTTTGGTTCATACTGGGAACAAAACAGCTATAAAATTTGTGATCTTAGTAACAGCAATTTGCAAGTCTGCTGTGCCCAGTCCTTAAACAGGTCACCCCTTACCTCAGAGTTAACCCTAGCATACCACCGTTGCTACTTTTCCTTTTGGTATTTAATAAAAGGAAAAGCAAAAGACCCAGATTTTCCTTGTTTTCAATCATCACTGAATATTAGCTTAGAATAAAGTTCCTGTGGAAGGTCCTTCAGGCAACAGGGAACCTGCTAACTTGTCAGTTCCAACAGCTGATGTAAGATCATCTTCTGACCATAGCGAACCTGCAAGGCCTGCTGTTCCCTCCAGCTGAGCTTGGTGTAGACCTCCTTGTTACTTAGTAAATCTTGTTCCGATTTTAAGTCTGTGGCATAAGTTTGCAGGGTCAACAAAACACTGTCCCGAAGCAGCTGTCTCCATGATGCTTTCAGCTTGGGGATATTTGTGATTGTCAAGCTCTCCTCTTCCCTTTTATCATCTCCCCATCCATCCTGGTCTTTAAACTCTCTGAACTCCTCAGCAGGCATGCATAGTACCTAGAAGCAATCATTGGGCCCTTTAATTATGAATTGCTGAATTTAGAGAAAAGCCAGCCCTATCCTGGCAGCATTTAAGTGTCCTCTCCTTCCATCCCACCTTTCCTCTTTCATCTGTTCTCAGCCCTTTACCTTGAGTGTGGTGATCAGTTCCTCTTCAGTTAGCACCTCCTCCCGTCCAATCACAAAGGCTCCCTCTTCCCCTACCATCTCCAGTTTGCATAGGAAATCCCAGCGTTCATATAGTAGGAGCCTTTCAGCTTCAATTTTTGTTCCTGCAGATAGAGAAACAACAGGGTGAAAGTCTCTGTATACCCAACAGTTCATTCCTTCTTCAGTCTACCACCCAGTCTACAAAAAGGGCAACTACTATTTAAGAGCACTTGGGGTGGGGATAGAGACATGTGTCCACCAGTGTCTAAGACTCAATCCAACACTCACCCAGTAATGCCGCTTCACGAACTGTCACCATCTGAATGTCAGCTGTGTCATCTGTGTTGTCGGGATATGGTTCAACAAACCCATACATATGAATCAGCTGCCAATTAGCCATTTGTCCGTAAGTGTTGAAAATTTCATGGCCTTTAGGAATGGGCTGAGTGGCCACCATCCGAAGACAATTCTGGGATGGAAGGGAGAAGCTGGGACTAGGCCCTGCCCTGGCCCGCCCCACGAAGATCACTTCTGTTTTAGGAAAGGCCTCCAGTGGGTAGAGTTCAGCAATGGGACTGATGATATACCTTCCAACATTCTATCTTTAGTTCCGGTTAAAATCCTGTACAGGCATACCTCAGGTTGTGCAGGTTCAGTCCCAGACCACCACAAAAGAGCAAACGGTGTTAAAAACCAAAAGGCAGGTCAAATGAACTTTATGGCTTCCCAGTGCATATAAAAATGATGTTTATGGGGTGCCTGGGTGGCGCAATTGGTTACGTGTCTGACTTTGGCTCAGGTCGTGACCTCATGGTTCTAGCATTTGAGCGCCAAGTTGGGCTTTGCCTGGACAGTGTGAAGCCTGCCATGGATTCTCTGTCTCCCTCTCTGCCCCTCCCCAGTTCACATACTCTTTCTCAAAAATACATTTGAAAAAGTTTTAGAAAATGTTTATGCCATACTGTTGTCTATTAAGTGTGCAGCAGTATTATGTCCTAAAGGACAGAAGAAAAATGTGCTTAAAAATTTTCTTGCTAAAAAATGCGAATCACCATCTGAGCTTGCAGTGAATTGTAACTACTGATCACCAAAACTATAGTAATGATGGAAAAACTATGACGAAGTGCAATTTTTGCACTTGTAATTCAAAGTATGATACACAGACCTGAAGTACTGTAAAGTGACACTGACAGCCTTGCTCAACGCAGGGTTGTCACAGACCTTCAGTCTGTAAAAAGTACAAGACCTGAAGTATAACAGAACGAGGTATGCCTGTATAGCAGGATGAAAGGGGTAAAAGTCGCTAGCTTTTAAAAATGAACAAACACAGATCAAAGTAGGATTGGCACATGGAGGCAAAGATTAATAGTCATTTCCTAATTTTTGATTCCATGAAGTCGGATCTGATCTTGCAACTTAACACATACCAAACAGAACTGATAAAACCTTCGTATCAAGTTAGATCTGACCTATGACCATCCCCTTTCCCCCCTCTTCTTCCCCAAGTGTAGTGACAGTATATCCAACCCACGCTGCTGTCCAGAGGGCCCCAACATGACCTTCGTTCACTGGCACTGTACAGAGAAGCCAACCTCTAGCACCAAATGATGACAGTAGCTTATTACAGAATTAACCACAACTGTGCATTTTGAAGTTTTGTGTTCTATTTCATTGGAATATGGAAACAAAAGTACATACAGAAGAGCTAACTTCACCTATGCAGTTTTAGCATGAGGAGAATGGAACCCACTTAGCCCAACTGTCAGGGCAGCATTAACGACCAGGCACTGGTATGAATCAAATGCCTGATCATCAGTGCACATAAGAACAATAACTGAGAGGGATCCACTCACTGGAGAGTATTCTAGATTGGCATTATGATTGGCTAAGTGGTTTAGTATGTCTGCAGCAGGCACCATCAAAGGGGAGTTTGGCTCCTTTTCATCCTCCTCTTCCTCCAGTGGTTCCTGAAAGCTGCCACAGAGAGAACTTTGCTAAAGCCCAGGGTAGGGTGAGAGACTGGGGTGTGGTTCACTGTTCTTTCCCCGCCTATCCCTCAACAGAGTTCTAAAGAAAAGGAGTCCTTCAAGGTTCGGCTCACTGACCTGTAGGCCATCACAAGAGCCACCAGCTGGTGATAGAGCTCCAAGGAGCGAACCCTGGGGCTGAAAAGATCCGGGTGGGCTTCCATGAAGGGCAAAACGATGGAATAGTATTCGCTGCGGATGTTGGCCAAATCCTTCTCCACGGCCTCGGGTACCCCCGTGCCCTGCAGCAATCGCCGGCGCTCCTCCTCAGGCCTGCAGGGACACCCCACCCGGGCTCCCTTCACACACCCTACCGGGACTAGCGCTCGGGGGGCCGGGTCCCCGGGGCGCGAAGAGCCGCGAGGCTGCGGGGCCGGTGCCCCCCGCCCCCACCAAAGCTCTCACCAGAACATGGGGTGCTCCAAGCGGCCTAGCTCCGGCCAGAGCGCAAAGTAAGGGCTCCAGGGCGAGGCCGGGGCCTGCAGCTCGTGCAGCAGCGCCAGCAGCAGCGGCACCCAGCCCGACTGGCTCTGCAGCGCACCACGCTCTGAGGGAGACACGGAGGTGACAGCACCTGCGCGGCCCCGCGGCCCGCCTCCCCGGCGCAGCCCCTCGGACGCACCCACCTCGCTCCAGCAGGCCGCCGATGGAGCAGGTGTGCTGCGACAGGAGCGCGGCCCGCGGCACGGCGAACAGCAGCTCCCCGGGCTGCACGCTCTCCCGGGCCACCATGCCGTAGCCGGCCACCGTGCCCTGCCGGCTCACCGCCACCTGAGCAGGGCAAGCGGCAGCTCAGAGATGG
>NW_027551573.1:1265542-1307428 GCF_008692635.1 Crocuta crocuta
GCCGCCTCACCTTGGGACTCAGCTCCAACCCCACCCGCCGGCACCAGCTCAGGAAGCCGGCCACGGGGTCCGGGTCCGGGTCGCTGCCCACAGGCCCCGCCACCTGGAACGAGCCAGCGCGGTAGAGAGGGTCGGCCCAGGAGAAGGCGCGGGAAGCGGGAGGGCACCGCGGCGGCGCGCGGGGGAAAGTTCGCTCTAGGTGGGGGAGGGGACGAGGAGGGCGGCCGGAGACCCGCGCGAGCGAGCCTCGGGGACCCGCGGGGCCGCACTGCGGGCGGAGAAGGGGCGAGGCACCCGGAGAGGGGCGGGCCCCCCGCNGGACGCGCGGCCCCGCCGCTCAGAAACTCCGCGTGAGCGCTTCCGGCGTCCGGGAAAAGACCTCCCGGCGGGTGGGGCCTGTGTCCCCGCCCCGGCGCCACGTGACGCTCGCCTCCCGATTCCCGCGGAGGACGAGTGGGGATTTGCACCTGGTCAAATCACTCTTCTTGAGAATATGCTTGCGGAGCCCGACTGCCCCCAGTGGGGTTTAGGTCGTGTCCGGGAAGGCGTGTCTCTATGCCGCCTAGAGCCCTTCGGTCTCTGTGAGCTGAGACCTTTCGTAGAAGTCCCGATGAAGAGCAAGACTCCGTTTTCCGGGTCCCAGCGCAAGGGCGTCCCGGCGCACCGGCTGTGAGCGCACCCAGGTGGGCGAGCCTGCCTGCTTGTTCTCGAGTCCTCGTTAGCTACGGTCATCTAACCGTTTTATTTGTTCAGTTAGACCAGGTTGTATGTGTGTTTCCGAGGGGTAGGGGAGGGTTCCCAGAACTAGAATAAAGCCCTTCTGCCCGCATTCGCTAGTATATCCGTTTTTCATCATTTGCATAGCACATGGTGGGTTTTATTTTTATTTAGATGCTTCTTTATTAGTTGACACATAGCAGGTACGCAATATCTTCTTACTGAGTAAATGAGCGAATGAGTCAGAAATGGGGGTTAAACATAGGAAAGTAGCATGCTGTTAAGTAAATGCAGCATTGCATATAGAGGGTTTTGAAGCCAAACAATGCCAAAGCCAGTTCTCAGCTTGACTTATTAGGGTAAATTCCTTATCTTGAGGCTCTGTTTCCTCAGCTGTGGAAACTAAGGTAATATCTACCCTATGGAATTAATGTAAGAATTGGTAAGATAATGAATGTGATAACAGGAATTACGTGGGGCACATGGCTGGCTCAGCCAGTAGAGCGGAGGACTCTGAATCTTGTGATCTGATTTCAGGGTCCTGAGTTCAAGCCCCAGGGAGGGCTTAGAGTTATAAAAGAAAAAAGAACCAGAAGTAGAAACATGGATGGAAACTCCTACAGCCTTAACCCCATCTAAACCCCAAGATGCACCAGCTTCAATGCTGTCTTCTCACAGGCTTCCCATGATGGGGCTGGTGTCACCATACTCGAATTCTTCTCAGTTTATTAGTTTTCCAGCACACTTAACTCTTAATACTTTGACAAGGGCTTTTATTTGTTTTACATTTTGTCATCTCAAAGTTTCATGACATCAGCCACCAGAATACACAAAATTAGGTTCTTCACTTTATATAGACAGGAAAATAATAAACTCCATTAAAAGTTCACTTTGACCAAAGAGACAACCTCCGATGGAAAACCACACGCAGGAAGACCCAATATACATATATATATATATATAATGTATAGATATTTATAGATATCTGAAAGAACACAGAAAAAAATCCAAGATTTGTAGCGCTATCTACAGTAAGAGAGATTAATTCTACCAGCTTTTCAAACAGTCACATTTGATATTCAAAGGAAGCACATAAGTGAGTAGAACTGGGGACAGACTAACACTCCACCAGGCTCTAGAGCAGTCTAGTAATGGCTTAAGATTCTAGAAGGGGGTGATATGTGCAGAAATGTGAATGCAGGTGTCCTCTCAGCCTCAGAGCATCCCACACACAACTGTCCCCTGCACAGCACTGCCTTTGTCATTGCTCGCTCTCCCCTCTTTTATTGTTTCAGAGTTTGTGGCAATTGATTTAGGCTCCAAGACCAGTGGCTCTGGTTTCGGGGCCAAGAGATTCTCCCTGATAGTGTGGGTGGGTGGGATGTGTATGGCACAGTCCTGGGCTTCAGATGAAAGTAGGGGACCGGGGTGCCTGGAGAGCCTTTCTCCTCTGCCTGGCCTGTGGTCACTTCAGGAAACTTCACCTCCCACCCCAGGGCCAAGCAAGCCACAACCCAAGCCACTCCAACAGTCCTGAGGTGGTGATGTGCGCCTGCAGAAGTCTCACTACCTTAGACCATTTCTTTCCAGATAAAGTCTCTTCTTTCGTAGTGATGCCCACATAAAATGTTGGCATAGCTTGACCAGGACTCTCCCTAACAATGCCATGTTTCTGGTGGCCTTGGACACACTGCTGCTGATTGGGTTGTCCTCCATGGCACCTGGGGGCAAAAGAGGGGCTTTCCTGGGAGTCTCAGCCACCACTGCCTCTAGTCACATACTGGCTCCTGAAGGCAGACACCATGAAGTTCTCAGGGGTGCGTCTAACCCTCATGGGCTATCCCAGCATTTAAGTTCAGCCCCCAAGTCAGGCCCCTATGGAAATAGAAGATCAGGTAACTTTCCACCTCAGGGCCTTGGCTCAGTCATGGGACAGGGCCAGGAGGTGGTGGAGTGTGTGGTCTGGGACAGTCTGTGGGGTTCCTGCCTTTAAGACCCTCTGTGTTTGGTCTTCCTTGGGCAAGAGACACCCTGTTCAGCCCCTGCCTGCCTGCCTGCCTGGCCCTCCATCCAGGCCAGCCCAGAGAGCACCAGGAAAACTGCTGCCTGGTAGGAGTGCCCCCTTGTGGCTAGGGTTCAGATGATTGTCACATGTGCAAAAGACAGAAACAGATGTGCTTGGTGGTGGAGATGGGGAGAAAGGGACCCGCAGGGCTCCAGGGCTCCTACCTCCCAATGCTCCCCAGTGCTGTCTCCTGGCTCTCACCCCAGTGCCTGAGCTGGACCGCGGGCTCCTGCTGTCCCAGCACACCACCTTCAAACCCCATTCCGTCTTCAAACCTGCCCTGCCCTGCCCACGGGGGTCATCTCATGCTTTCTTCAGTCCAGGATATTACCCTGGATCCTGCCCAGATCCCCTTCCTCCCTGAACCCCGCCCGGACTGTGGGGAGTTGGAAGAGGGGTCTAAGTCAGCCAAGTTAACAAGGTGAGTGGGGGGGGGGTGGGGAGGAGTGAGCCTCTCAAACCCTCTGGAGACTGTTCTGCGGCAGCATCCAGGATGAATCCCCTCATGTTTTTAACAAAAGAGAAGTGAACCCATTTCCTCCCCTGGCCTTCACAAAAATAAACTAAAGGGAAAACGAGCCGGCGCGAGGATGCCAGTGGTACGTCGATGCGGGCGGGGGCAGGTGGGCGTCTCTGCCACGCTAGGGGCTTCAACAGGACACCTCCATGGTGTGGTTGACCTGGCCCAGGCCCTCGCTGCTCTCCGAGTGGGTGCAGGCCTGCGGGCGGCTGCCCTCCACTGAACCGGCACTGGTGAGCGACGCGGTACGAGAGCGGGCGAGGCGGGTCATGCTGGCCGAGGGCACTGTGGGCAGAGAAGGGAGCGGGCATGAGGACCGGCAGCCAGGGCTGGGTGCCAGCAGGCAGGAGAAGGGTTGACGCAAGCAAAGCGGCCAGCAAGACCCGTTCTTCCAACGGCGCAGAGGCCCCTCCCAAGTCAGGGCTCTGGCATCTACTCCGTCAAGCTGGAGGCATGCAGCACCAGCGCGTGAATGAGCCAAAGAGGTGGGGGACCGGGAGCCCTAGAGAGGCCAGCGGGACCCAGCGCACGGCAGCTGGCCAGAGCTATGGCCAGAATGGGGTGGGTGCCTGGGTAGCCCTGAGCTGTTACAGGGATGGGACAGAATTCCGGCAATGCCCCGCTCAAGAGGATGACGGGACAGGCGAGTAGGACTACTTCTGTGAAGGCGGATTAGGTCTGGTGGCCGCAAACCGCCCTAAATCTAATTTCTGTCCTTATTTGGAGTTTCACAAGCAAGACCCTCAGGGGGCAAACTCCGCCTTCCTGAGCTGGGTAGCTGGCTACTGGTCCAGCTGGGGCATGGTCAGACACCCTTGCCCCCAGGGCCAGCCTAGGCTTCACCTCTGAGAGGCTCTGGTTCCAAATGCCTGAGCTCTGAAAGCCACCCAGAAGCCAGACTGCTCTAAACCCCAGCCTGTCCAGAGCCCTAACACGGGACACAGCCCACTAGGTCCAGGATCCATGAAAAAGCACGACTCTTTCGGGCTTTAGGAGGTGAGCAGAACACAAGAAAGTTCCAAACCACAGCAAGATGAGGCCCGGCCGCAGCGCTGCACAGAGGAAAGAGCAGGGGGGACGGGGGCGGGGGTCCATGCATCAGGGGAGGGGCCACAGGGCTACCTGCTCCTCCACTCAGCCTTCGGTCCTTCAAGTACGCAACTAAGAAAGAAGACAGAGCCAGAGGGGTGGGGTGGGGCGGGGCGGGGGAGACACAGAACACGGGTGAAGAGCGTGAGCTGGCAAGGCCGGGGTGTTGCAATGGTCAGACACGACGACAGGCCGGGCACAGAGCAGGCTGGGGCGGGGCTAGAGCCTCAGGAAGCCCCCTCCTGCCCATCCACTGAGGCGGCGGCCCTGGAGGGAGCCCTGAGCCCACAGTCCAGGCACTCATCTTGCTTCCCAAGCCTGGGCTGCGACCCTGAGGGGCTCATGGCCACAGGCCTAGTGCCAGCACCCTCGGCCTCCTTCCGGGCCCCAGTGCCCCCATGTATAGAACAGGAGAGGCCCACACAACCTCCGAAATCCTGCCCAGCTCTCGGGCTGCCTGGTGGCATTTGGCCTGGGGTCCTGAGAACATGTCCCAGCCCAGCAGGCCCCGGGCTCAGGCCCAGCCTCAGAGCTCCTGTGTGGCTCACTGATGGCTCTGGCCTCTCTTTGCCCCACATCCCCAGGGAGAGGCTGGCTGGGCCCCCAGCCTTCCCCCACAGGCCAGTCCTTCTAGGGAGGCAGAAGCTCCAGAGGGTAAAGTCCACAGGGAAAAACACATTCAGGGAGAAGAGTTCTGCTTCCAGCAGGAGAGCCAGGTATATGGGGAAGGGGGTGGGGGTGGGGGGGAATCAAAGCGATAAGGGTGTGCGCATGTGTGTGTGATTTAGAGGTGCCCATGAGCAGTCTGGGGATCTCATCCCCACGCAAGGGGCAGTTTGGAGAGGGGAGGACAGTGGGTATAGCCACCCCATAGCCCCTATTACCTTGGGGTCTTCACATACACCACCCCCAGTTTGGCTGCCTTTGGCTCCCTCCTAACACCCAGGTGGTCTCACGTGCCTTCCCCACGCCCTAGATTCCAAGACCACTCTCATGTCGCATGTACCATCCCACCACCTGTGACAAAAGCCTGGTTTAGGCGCCGTAGGCCTGGCGGGGGGCCGGTGGTATGTATGGCTCATCTTTAGGCAGGCTTTCTGGGCAGGACCCAGCTCTGGGCTCTTGCCCCCCGTGGCTGGAGGAAGAGCCTACCGCTCCAATGCTGCCATGAGAGCACTGTCCCAAAGCCCCTCCAAGGGCACAGGGCAACCACACACAGCCTGGGATCATGAGATGCCCTAGAGGGTCCCCAGTCACGGTGGGGAGCATGTGGTGAGTGGCACAGCATCTGGGCCCTGGGAACACAGAGCTCATATGCCCACAGGCTGCTGAGTGTCGCCTGACACCGTGTGCCAGCCCCACTTTGCTGCCTGCCCACCAGTCTCTAGGGTGGGGCGGGGGGAGGAATACTTACTGTAGCCCATGCCTTGCAGGAAATATTTGAAGGCCTCGGTCAGCTTCCCCGGCTGCAGGACAGAGGGACAGTACATGCTTTGATTGGCTGCCTGGGATTAGGGGGTAGGGAGGCTCCCCCCACCTAGGCTAGAAAAGGGAAGGAGGGTCAAGTGTCTCACCTGTGTGACCTGGGGGAGCCCCCCGGAATCTGCCATCTGCAAGGAAGAGAAGCGGTGAGCTGAGCAGGGGCCACCTCACACCTTGCCTGGGCCTTGAATACCTAAACAGGCTGCCCTGACCCCGCACCCTGTCCTGCTCCCGCCCTGGATGAGACCCCTAGCAGGCCCCTCCCTGAGGCTGGGCCCTTGGCTGGGGTGCGGGCCGATGGCTGGGGAGGAAGGCCTCACCTTCAGGAAGGTCGTGGTGGTTGGATCCAGTTTGGAGTTGCACTCCACCTAGGGACAAGGTCAGCAGAGTAAGGCAGCCCCGGCCCCGGGGGTAGCAGGGGAGACCCCTGCCCCGGGTTCTGTTCCAGAGCTGGTGAGAAGGGTGTGCAGGGGCAGACGGAGGCTAGCACCTGGGCCTGGCTGAGGCTGCCCCACCCCTGCCAGGCTGCCTTCTGGAAGTCTAAGTCCCTGCAGATCAGCAAGCAGCTCCCCAAGGGATCTGAGATCCTCGGACTCCACTCCTAACTGCCGGTGGGGGATGGGGGGGAAGGCTGTGCAATGTCCTTGTGGGGAGCCAGAGCCACCTTGATGGCAGTGGTGGGGAAAGAACCAGGTGGTGAGGTGAGGGAGGGTCAAGGATCGGCAGGAGAGCACACCGCATCTGTCCCGGCCTCAGGCACAGGGAAGGTGTGCTAGTGTCTGTAGCATGGGGGGCTGCCCTAGGTACTCCTGGCCCCCTGGCCTGTGGTTGCTAATGGAGACATGAACCCCCCCAGCTGCCTGCTCCCAGAGTTCCAATGGGAAAGGAGACAGTCCCCAAACACAACAGGTGCAAGTGGAGGTCAAAGGGTGCGCGTGCTCAGGAATTGCTTCATAGTGAACGAAGCACCATGTAGAGAAGAGAGAGCTCAGTCTCTGCGCCGGAAGTGGGTAGAGACCGAAGTGGGGCTGCACTGCTGGGAGGGAGGAGGGACAGGGTGACCATCAGGTGGTCTGACCCCAGCTCCCTCCTGTCTCCACGCCTCCCTCACTCGAAGGGTGGGACTGTGCCAGGTGATGATGCATGGCAACATGGCGGGAGGTGGCATGAGAAATCCAACATCCAGTGCCTGGTCCTGCCGGCCAGAGGCCAGTAATCTCCGTACTCCCGCCTCCCACCCCCAGCCAGGACGCAGTGCCTCACTCACCACACCGTCCTCGGCAGGCGCGTTATCCCCGACCACCAGCATCACGGGGCAGCTGCAGACACAGAGGACAAGGGTTGTCTGGCCTGGGCATGGTGGGCAGGCGCACGCTGGGGGGTGAGGGGCACTCACCGGAGCGTCTTTGCATTGGGCACCGTTCCAGGTCGGTTAATGTCCAGGTCTCTGCGGCTGCGGGCAGAGGCAGAGGTGGGCATCTCAGGACTGGATCCCAGGGGGTTGTGTGCCCCAGGCCCGCCCCTGCTGTATTTCAGCCTCACCCCATCCTCCCGCAATGGCAATTATGGTCCAGCAGCCCAGGCTGGTCCCAGAGTTGGGGTTTATGGTTATTGAGTTGTCTCAACTATGGAAAAGGCCCTAACAGATCCCTGTGTGGGGTAAACAGGGAGGCAGGGACCTGCTCTGCACAAACAGGGGTCTTCAGGCCACCCCTCATGCATAACTTCTCAGACCCCCCCAATTCATGTCAGGGGAGTCCTCAAATTTGGCTGTCCCTCCCCCTTAAAACACTCCTCCGACATGCGCACCACCTGTGTGTGGGATGTGGGATTCCTGGGTTGTGGAGGGAGGCAGGGCCTGGCCCTCTCATTCTCCATTGTTCCTCCAGCACCATGCACACAGCAGGTGCTTAATATATATTTGCACAAGAAAAAGAAAAGAGGGAAGGCCAGGGGGCTCTAAGGAGCACAGCTTGAAAATCATGGACTTCATCCAACACCCTCCCCCCAGATGTCAGCCCTGAGGCTCAGGCTGGGGGGCACGTCAGGGATGTTGCCGACATTCCCCCACTGCTCCTGGCTGGCCAGCAATGCCCCACGGGAGAAGGCGTAAGAGCCCAGAAACCAGAGTTCGAAACCTTCGAAGGGTGCGACCCTGGACAAGAGGTGACTCTTCTCAGAGGTACAAGTTGCTCATCTACAAACTGGGGAGAGAACGTCTCCTGCCTGCCTCCTTCCGTGAGTGGTTGTGCCAAGGGGACCCCAACAGAGGGAGCGCTCTGGGGCCTGGTGCTGCGCGGCTGGGCCCCACGCTGCCCGAACCTGTTGTACATGTTCCAGAAGAGCTGCAGGTTGGCCTGGTTTACCACGTTCCCAATCTGCTGCCGGTAGCTCTGCACCAGCTCTGTGTTGTTCACCAGCTCCTCCTGGTCCGGAGGGATAGACGGGGGAGGTGCAGGAGGGGAGGGGCAGTCAGGGGCGTGGTCTCAGACCCACACAGGGGTCACAGCCGCAGCCACCCTCCCCCCATTCCATGCACCCCCTGCACAGGGCTGCGTGGCCGCATGAAGTGAGGGAGGAGACCTCCCACGTGCGTCTCAGCCAAGTAGAGTGAGACAGGTCAGATGTTCATAACCCCAACCCGGACTCCCTGCTGGTAGACGCCCCGGGGGCCCCTGGGAGTAGGCAGAACCAGGCCCTCCAGAGGCTCCCAGGACCCCCCAGTTTAGCCACCACTGCTGCTCTCATGGGGGCCCCACCCCCTTACCTGGCTGAAGAGGTGGGATAGCACCGTGTCAGGTAAAGTGCTGGTCAGGCCGGAGAGCTGTGGGCCAGGGTGGAGGCCAGTGTGAGTGCCACCCCTCGCTGCCACCACCCTCCTCTGCGAGGGGGACCACGCTCACCTTGGTGGCCGCCCAGTCGATCCAGCCTTTGCCGTTGGGGTCAATGTTCATCAGCACCAGCCCCTCCACCAGGTCGGGGAAGATGAGCTGCCGTGAGAGGGAGAAAGGGCTTGGGAGGCCGGAGTACGTAGGGAGCCCCAGTCTTCTCACCCGGCAAACCCTGCCCATCTCACGGGTGGCTGGGAGGGGCCAATGAGGAGGACATGCTCTGGAAGGGCTTTGCGGAGCCACAGATGATTCAACTGGCTACAGCTGGAAACCTGCCTGCCTCCCTCCTCCTCACCCCTTCCAGCTGCCCCTGCGCACCCTCCTCCCTACACAGAACCTTTCGGTATTCTTTGATTGGTTTCAAATCTAGGCCTATTCACCTCTATTAATAGATCTTTGAATCTGTTTGATCTGTTGTAAAACTGAGGATTAAACATCTTCAATAAAACATTTTGTTTAGGGGCGCCTGGGTGGCTCAGTCGGTTAAGCATCTGACTGCGGTGCAGGTCACGATCTCACGGTTCATGCGTTTGAGCCTCGCGTTAGGCTCTGTGCTGACAGCCGTGTCTCCTTCTTCTCTCCCTCTTTCTCTCTCTCTCTGCCCCTCCCTCACTGTGCTTGGTCTCTCACTCTCTCAAAAATAAAAAAAATGACATTAAAAAAATTAAAAATAAATAAAAATTTAAAAAGAAAACACTTTTGTTTCTTTGCTTTCATAGAAAAAGAAGCTCCAGTGAAGAAACTGACCTTTCCAAAGCCTGTTTTGCATTTGATCGTAAAAGAAATTCGAATGATCTGTTCAGCTGTTTGCCCACATTTAGGGGAATATGTTCATATACCTACAACATTACTATCCTGTCAAGTTTATCTGAGATGACAGGGAATGGTCTATAGTTAACAAGTAGTTAAGTGCTGAAATCCATACTGGAGTTGAAAATTCCTGGTCTTTTCTTTTGAAAAAAGCAACGTTTTGAATCCTGACAATTTTTTGTTTTTAGAGATGAAAAGCTTGTGGGCTCCTACCCAACACGATGTTTCAGAAATGCAACTTTCTTTAAACCTTCCAAACGTAACCTAAGTGTAATTTTTGGTTGAGAAAGGACTTGTGTTGGGGCGCCTGGGTGGCTCTGTCGGTTAACCGTTTGACTTTAGTTCAGGTTATAATCTCACAGCTCACAAGTTCAAGCCCTGTGTCAGGCTCTGTGCTGACAGCTCAGAGCCCGGGGCCTACTTCCAATTCTGTGTCTCCCTCTCTCTTTGCCCCTCTCCTGATCACGCTCTGTCTCTCTCTCAAAAATAAATAAACATTAAAAATTTTTTTAAAAACGAAAGGACTTGTGTTTCAGGCATCAACCTCTTTGACCTCAGCCACAGCAACTTACTAGACATGTCTCCTGAGGCAAGGGAAACAAAAGCAAAAACAAACTACTGGGGCCTCATCAAGATAAAAAGCTTCTGCACAGAGAAATTAACAAAACTAAAAGGCAGCCTATGGAATAGGAGAAGATATTTGCAAATGACATCTCTGATACAGGGTTGGTATCTAAAATCTATAAAGAACTTGTCAAACTCAACACCCACAAAATAAATAATCCAGTTAAGAAATGGGCAGAAGACAGGAACAGACATTGTTTCCAAAGAAGACACCCAGATGGCTAACAGCATGAAAAGATGCTCAACATCACTCATCATCATGGAAATACAAATCGAAACCACGATGAGATACTATCTCACACCTGTCAGAATGGCTAAAATTAACAACTCGGGAAACAACAGATGTTGGTGAGGATGTGGAGAAAGGGGAACCCTCTTACACTGTTGTGGGAATGCAAACTGGTGCAGCCACTCTGGAAAACAGTGTGGAGGCTCCTCAGAAAGTTAAAAAATAGAACTACCCTATGGCCCAGCAATTGCACTACACAGTATTTATCCAAAGGATACAAAAATACAGATTCAAAGGGGCACATGCACCCCAATGTTTATAGCAGCATTACCTACAAGAGCTGAATTATGGAAAGAGCCCAAATGTCCATTGACTGATGAATGGATAAAGAAGATGTGGTATATACAATGAAATAGTACTCAGTCATCAAAAAGAATGAACTCTTGCCATTTGCAATGATATGGATGCACCTGGAGGGCAGTATGCTAAGCGAAATAAGTCAGAGAAAAGCAAACAGCACATGATGTCACTCATGTAGAATTTAAGACACAAAACAGGTGAACATAGGGGAAGGGAAAAAAAGAGAGAGGCAAACCATCAGAGACTTAACGATAGAGAACAAACAGGGTTGATAGAGCGAGGTGGGCGGAGGGATGGGCTGGATGGGTGACGGGTATTAAGGAGGGCATTTGTGATGAGCACTGTGTTGTAGCTAAGTGATGAATCATTAAATTCTACACCTGGAACCAATTTTGCCATCTATGTTAACTAGAATTTAAATAAAAACTTGAAAAGAGGGGGGAAAAAATGACTTGTGTTTAAATATTACCCTAATTACTGAATGAGCAATTAGGATAATCTTTACTTAGTGGCTAGAGCAATTAGTTGTATGGTTTGCTGCTAAAAGAAACTTTGGTTTTGAATAATGGTTAAGGAAGTTATAGTCAATAGCATTTTGAGGAAATGTATGGAGAAAGTAATCTTTCTCTCTCTCTCTCATTTTTTAAAATTTCCTAGGGTGAATAAAAGAAAACAAAGGGCTTTTCTGAGTGAAGAGGAAGTGGGGGGAGGGGAAGGAGAAGGACGAAAGAGTAAACGTTCCAGTGGTTGAAGGGTGGCCCCTCGAGGAGACATCAGCCGGGGGTGGGGGTGAGAGTAAGGAGACTCACTGCAAACTTGGCCAACACATAAGCTCCGGCTCCCACTCCAATGCCAATCACGTACTTGAACCTGGTGGAAAGTGTGGCTGGTCACTCCAGGGCTCGGGGAGCTGCCTCCCATGATGGCCATCAGGTGGCTCTGATGGCACCCCCCCCCCCCCCCCCCCACGGGGGGAGGGAGGGCGGGGNACGCAGGGGAGCATGGCGGCCAGCTGCTCCATGGAGGGGAACTGGTACCTGCAGGCAGAGCGGGGAGGTCAGGGCCAGGTGCCGCCTGCGGCCCAGAGCTGGGGAAACCTGCAGGGGGCGTTCCCTGGTACCTACCCCTGGGGAAACTGCGACGCCCCCACCTGCTGACCAGGGGCATCCACGTGGCACACCACAAAGTGCTTGGTGATCTCCTGCATGTCCTCAAAGTTGAAGAAGGTGTTGAAGCACAGCTTGTCTGCAAAGACACACCTCTCAGCCGTGGCTTAGCAAAGGGGTAGGGAGGCCTGTGGCCCTGTGGCCCTGAGAGGGAAGGCAAGGCAGAGGTGACCAGACTCGTGGCCCGGCAGGGACACCAAGGCCCAAATGGCTAAGGGCACCGAGCTGAGTGTGAGTGGGAATCTCTAGGACTCTGTGGGGAAGGAGGGGAGGCAGAGGAAGGTAGGATGAGGCTGGGTTGCACTTACGATTGAGACCCACGTCATGGTAGGTGAGGATGGCCGGGCGGTTCCCTTTGGGGGAGCCCCGGATCACCACGTGCAGAAGGCCATAAGGCGTCTCGATGTCATGTTCCTGGAGGGGAAACGGCACTGGACACTCTGGGCAGCCCTCACTGCTGGTTATGGGCAGCCTGGGGGCTGTTGGGCCTGTGGTAGGGCCTCCACCCCCCGGGGGGGGGGTATCTCATTTTCATCAGCCCAAGCAGCCCCCAGGGAGAACAGAGCAGACGGAGCATTCCTTCCCAGAGGTGCTGGCACAGACACAGCAGGACCCAGTCCGCGCAGGGAGGATCCGCAGACCGGCGGGGTGGGTGGCCACTGGCCAGGCCCTACTGTCCTCAGCCCTGCAGAGCCCAGTGAAGGTGAAGCTCATTTTCTCCATCTCCCTGCAGCCCCTCCAGGACAGTTCTGCCACCTGGGCCTGAGTCATGACCTCAGCACGTTCCTCCTCCGTTCAGAAGGTAAATGGCCTCAACAGCCCTGCTGAGAATCTGCAGTAACCTCCCCCACTGTCAGCCAAGCCTAGCCTCCAACCCCCGCCCCTGACCCTGGCTCCCACCTCCACACTCGTGCTCATGCTGTTCCTTCCACCTCAAATGTCCCTCTCCAGGATCCCCAAGGACCCCTTTCCAGCAGGGCATGGTTAGACGTGCACCCCTGCCCCTAAGGCCTTCTGCAGTGAGCACTCTGGGATCCTCCTGTGTTTGCGCCCTTGGTTTTGTGGCTTGGGGTTGTTAATCCTTTAGGAAACAGGTGCTGGATGCTGTAGGTTCAAGACCCCCTCTGTCCCTTACTGTGTGACTCTGAACAAGGTATACCACTTCTCTGTGCTCAGCCACCTCTTCCCACGCATCTCACGGGGACCCCATGAGAACGGAAGAAGCTGATGTCTGTGGGGCATTTAGCACTTGCAGAAAAGGAGGCTGAAGTGCTCGGGTGTCCCTGAGCCTTAGGGAGGTGCCCTGCTGGCTGGTCCCTCTGCCAACTAGTTCCTTTTGGCCACTTGAAGAACAGACTCTAAGAGGGTCTGTCACAGCTGAATTAGCAGCCTTGCCCTGCACCATGGGGACCCCTGTGAGTTACCCCTGTGACTTGGAGGCAAAGCTAAGGTCAAGGGCAGGAAAGGAACAACATGTGAGTGACCACAACTGCGTGCCAGGCACCATGCATGTTATGCATGCATTTCCCCCTTTTGCAGATGGAGGATGCTTAGGTTCAGAGAGAACCCACGCTCCTGCCCCTGACAGAAAAGGGAAGACTCAGGAGGCAGGAGACGGCTTCCTGGGGTCTGGTGTTCTTGGGTCAGGGCTCAGAGGACCACTGTTCAGGCCTGTGTCTTCAGTGGGGAATGGCAAGGTGATGTCATGGCCAAAGGCTATACCCTGGGAGCCACAATTCTGGTGTGAGGTCTTGTTCAAGAAACCTGATGTCCTCTAAGTGGACCCAGGTCCACCACAGCCTCCCCACAGCCCAGGCCTGTCCTCAGGGCCATCAAAACAAGGAGCACTTACTGCTCACTGACTGACCAGCCACTTTTCATGTGTCTTCTCATTTACTCCTCACAGGGACCCAAGTCCCAGAGGAGCAAACTGAGGTTTAGAAAGGAGAAATGACTTGGCCAAGGTCAAGCCCAGAGAGGACACAGCAGGCCTTGCCAGGTGCCAGCCTCAGAGATCAGAGGTATGCAGTGAAGGCTCCACCCAATGATTTGCAAGCAGGCAGATCTCCAGGGCTGCCTGGCCCTGCTGGGGGGCAGGGGGAGGGGCATGCAACCCCCCCTTAGCTCTGGAGGGCTGGGGTCAGGGGCAGGAGGGGTGCACAGTCCTATGGAGGGCGGGTGGGGAGAGACTGGGAGGGCTGGGGGTAGGAGGGGCACCCATCGCACAAGAGCTGCAATGCGCTTCCTGTGGCGCGAAGGGCAGGTCTCCGTGTGGGGTCAGCTCTAGCCCCGCTGGGGAGAAGTCCGGGCCCAGGGCAGCAGTCTTCCACGCCCAGACCTCCACCACCGGCGACTGTGCATGAGGGGTGTCTACCCGCCCCCAGCCGTCGTGTGACCACAGCATCACCATCACCAGCTCCCGGGCAATGCTCTCCCCGCTAAGGCTTAACTGCCCGGGGCGGGATGGGCTGTGGAGGGCAATGGTCCGGTTGCGGGGCCTGCGCCCGTCCCAATGACTTGGCTGAACCCTCTCCCGCCAATCCAGAAGCTCAGACCCAGCTCATTCAGATAGAAGCCCATATCCCCGCTCCTCCGGGTGCTGCACAAGAGGGGCGACCCAAGGGCCTCAGGCGGACCCGCTTGGAGCCCCCAGCCCTCAGTGCCGAGCGTTCCCATTGGCTCCTGGTGACGTCAGAGCGCCCGCCTCCAGGTGGGCGCCGTGAGGCACAGCTGCCGCAGCAAGGAGGGGGCTCTGACGTCCTCTCTGACTCCCTTCTCCCATGACCTTGAGGGCTGGAGGGTGCTCCCAGCTGAGGCTCAGCGCATGGGGGGGGGTGAGGGGCTGGGGGGCCAGTACAATTCATTCCATCAAACCACATCAACGATTTGGCCCCCTGGGTGCTGACGTCGCTGCCTAGGTGCAGGGCGCCCGGTGGGGCAGGCTGGACGTGGGGGGTGGAGTAGGTGTGCCCTGCTTCTCCCTCCTGGAGGAAGGACAGCACCCCTGGGCGCTGCTGCCCGGACCCCGAGCCTCACATGGCTCCAGCGTTGCCTTCTCCCACCCACGAAGTATGACCCTGTGACTCCCTCCTCGATCCCTCCCCAGCAGGGACCTGGGCCTGAAGGCTCGGTTAGCACCGCACCCAGACCTCCCGCCTCAGCCAGACCGGCACAGCCGTTCCCTGGGGACCACGGAGGAGCTGCAAGCAACTCCTAAGGAAGGAAGGAAGAGGCTGGCTGTCCTTCGGTTCTCACTTCGGTGCAGCGATGCAAACAACCAAGACAACGCTCACAGGGCCAGGAAGGGGGAGACTCCAGCACGTGCGGGAAACACAGCCTCCCCCAGGGCTGAGATGGTCACAGGCGGGAGGCAGATGCGGCCGGGCACCTGCCAGGCGGAGGGCACACCGCCCGGGGGATGTGCACGCGCTGGCACACCGGCCCACCCCGGCTTGCGGACAGGTCATGGCCCATTCCATTTTCTGCAGATTTCAGCTCTTCCCCACAGACCCTGGCTAACAGCTAACCCCTAACCACTGCTGCAGGCCAGGGTCACCGGGGAGACTAGAAACTGCTGGCCTTGCCTCAGTGACTCCCAATGTGAGGCGACTGAAGGCAGATCCGCCACCAGAGGCAGAGGGATGTCCCTTCCTCCCTGCCCACCTGGCCGCCCCCAGAGCCCTCACTCACCCCATCCCAGCACTCCGGCATCTTGCCGAGCGAGAAGGCGATCCGCCTCTACCAGGAAGGGCAAACAAAGGCCTGAGTCACCACGGTCCAGAGGGAGGGGGGCAGTGAGAGGGGGAGACGGCGACGCTGTGATGGGGCGCAGCTCCCGGGCGGTTTATAAGCAGAGCCGGGTGGCCTAGACCGCCCCGCCTCCCTGCGGGGTTTCTGCGCAGTCACTCGCTCACCCCGAGCCCCCGCTTCCAGATTGGCTGTCGGGAAACAAAGCTGACTCTAACTGGCTTCTGAAGTCCTCACTCACCAGCTCCTGCTCCGCCCCCTGCTCCTCCGCCCCCAGCAACACATCATCCTTGACGGTCCCCAGCCCCTGCATCCCGCCCGCCCCCAGCGCGCAGGCACACACCAACAGCTGCAGCCGCACGCGGGGCCCTGGGAAGATGAGAGAAGAGGCCACACGTACAGGTGTGCCCTGCGTCCGGTACACAGGAGCTCTCATAGACACGGACACTAACGCGGGGCAGGGGAGGCCACACAGGCATGCCTAAGGCGGCACCGCCCTTGACCCATTCCCTGGGGAGCAGGGAGGGCCTCCTGAGAGGGCCCCGGAGCCCAGCCTCCCCATCCACGGCGGGAAGTTCTGGATGACTTAACCTTGAAGGGATGGGAGACTGACCGGCTATCTGGGGCAACCTTCTGTCCTGACCCCATTCCAGGGAGTGCACGCCCAGGTTCTCCCCTAGGGCAGCCCCCATTCCGCCCACATGTATGCCCAGTGCCTGCCCACAGTGCAGAAATGGGGGTTCTGGGTGCAGGGGGCCTGGGCAGACTGCAGGACCAGCCGGTATGGTGGGGCACGTACCAGCCTTACCCTCCCCACCCCCATCCTGCAGCAAGGGGCTGGAGACTACGGGAGAGAGGAGGGACTGGGTCAGCCTGTCAAAGTGGACATCCCCACCTCCTGCAGACCCACCTGGCCAACCAGTGTGTGGGGCTTGGCTCCCGGGTCTCTGGGGAGCAGGATGCACGAGCCACCTCAGGCTCTCTGCCCTGTCCTCCTGAACAGCAAGGACTTGGGTAGGGAGCTGGCTAGTCGTGGAGGTAGAGGAAACTGGGAAGGAGGAGGCCAAGGAGAGCAGAGGAGAGGAAATTGGTCAGGGAGGTGAGCAGAGGAGGGAGCCCAAGGCCTAAGGAAGCAGGAACAACAGAGGAGGAGGTGTCTCTTTGATGAAGGAATGTGCCACTCAGCCCAGCAGTGACAGCCCTGCATGCTGTCTAGCAGCACTGAGGGAAGGGGGTCACCTCCCCATCTCTGGGTGCCCAATGACCTGGTCCGCACCTGCCACATGTGCTATTTCTGGCCACGTCCTCCGTCTGGAGCGCACCAACAACTTTCCCTGCCCCATCTCTGACCCCGTGTCAGGATGTGGAGCAGGGCATCCCATGGCCCCTCACCTAGTGGCCACGTTCCCTGTTCCCTGCGGCCACTTGGGCACAGCCATGCCCCCTGTCCACAAACTCCCCCTATCTGCTCCTCAAAGGGGGCGAGGGGTGTCCGCCCACCCTTTCTGCCACTAAACCCCTGCTCCTCCATGGTCGCCTTCCAACTTTACGCCCAGTCCGGGCTCTGACCTTTGAGTGGCGCTGCCACCCTGGGACCCAGCTGAGAGACTGACCCTGGATCTTGCCCACTCCAAGCCATGGCCTCCATTTCTGCTCAGCTCACTGCCTTCAAATCCACAGATTTGAGGTCAAGTCCTGGCTCCCCCACCCACCAGCTGGGTGACCTCAGGTTAAGGAATTTTAACTTCTTTGTCCCTCAGGCTCAACTGTAAAATAGGAGCCATGCCTTCTGGAAGAGTTGCTACGAAGACAAGAAAGAGCTGCGTGAGGGGCTCTAGACCTGAGTCCTTGCCTGCCCAGGCCCTGACAGGGGAGAAATGGGGCAATCTGTGTGCCCAAACTGGGAGTTAGCCTCTTCCCTGGAGGTCATGCAGCTGTGGATGGAAGAGGCAGGCTCCGGTCCTACTAGCCAAACCTAGGCTCCAGCCATATCTCTGCCACTTCTCTGCTGGGTGACCCTGGGGAAGTCAGTCAACCTCTCTGAGCCTCCACATCCGTAAATGGGAGAATAGCTGTGGTGTCTGCATAAGTGGCTGCAAGGATAACACATACTCCTCACACACCTATGGAAAAGGATGAGAAAACTGAAGCACAGAGAAGCTAAGGGTCCCAATTAGCTAGTACACATGGAGCTTACCCGCAACTTGGCACTCCGGGCCTGAGGTCACATTACTGAGTAGCAAGTGTTTGGAGCCTATTTCCTCCTTGCCAGTCTCTGTCAAATGCCTTACACGTGCTACCTTATTTTATCCTCTTAACATCCACTTTACCGATGAGGAAAATGAAGCATGGAGAAGTTCTGTAACCTGCCCAGCAACACACAGGACTGGGAGCCACACTCGGGTTGTCTGCCTCTGACTCCATGCTGTGGCAGCCACAGTCCCAGTTAGCTCCGGATCTGAGTGCTGGGCCTGGGCCTCGTTCCCCAACCGTACAAACACGCGGGGGGATCCGAGCTCTGTCCTCGCTGTACAAATGAGGCAGTGACGTGTGCTGGAGGTCACGTGGCCCATAAGTGGCAGGGCTGGGCTTTGGACCCAGGTCTGTCTGGCTTTTGTTTGTTTTGCCTCCCCCACTGGCTGGGTCCATTGAGGCAAGGAATCAAAAATCCCTGTCAGGCCTTGGCCCAGATAAGGGTCATCTATCCTCTCAACTGCTTTTCTAATTAAAAAAGAAAAAAAAGAAAAAGCAGCCTGTGCGCAGCCTCCGTGTGGTGCAACTGGCGTAGAGGGGAGGTGGCTGTTAGCATGAGCTCCCTTTACCAAGCAGAGGGGCCCGAGCACTGCCGGCAGCAGCCCTGGGCTGGGCCAGGTACACGGGACTTAGCTGCAAAGGACCCCAGGACACCCTTCTCCCCTGTCATACCCTCCAGGGTGTGTTTTGGGGGCTGCTGGTCGGCCCCTGGTCTGGCAGGTCCCACTTGGTGTCAGGCAGGGGCTGGGTGCTCTGGGATTTTACGTCTCCAGCCCCTCCTGGGGCAGCAGCGCCGTCTGTGCACACATGGTTGCCCTCACTGGAGCAGGGAGGACCAGAAGTCCCCCTCGGGGTGCCGCACTGATCTCCAGCTGGGCCCGGGCCATCTCCTGGCCACCCGCCCTCCTCTCTCCCTTCCTGGGCTCCTGTTTGTTCCCCAGAGCCCTTCACATTCTCAGCTCCAGAGCCCTTTGCGTTTGGAACCCGTGCTCCCCAGGGACCGGAGCACATGCACTGTTCTCAAGCCTCCTCTGGTGTCCTTGAAGGGACACATGACCCAGGGCCCGAGGCACAGTCCTCCGATCTGGACACCTGCACTGTGCATGAGGGGGAGCGGCCTGGAGGCCACCCCATTTCTCCTGTCACTCTGGACCCAGACTAGGAAGCTGGGGCTGTCCGGGGGCTCTGAGACCAAACCAAACAAGTCAGGCCCGGGGCCAGGGCAGTGGCCTGGGGGCTAGTCCCATTTAGCCAGGAAGAAGGTCCTAGAAGGGTCTGATTCTGTTCAGCAGGTTTTGATGGCCAGCAGGGCCCTGGCACCTGCTGAGGTCCCCCATTGTGTCTGCCATCAGATGTGTTCCAAGACCCGGAAATAAATGGCCACGGTGGGACTCAGAGGGAAGAAATGGCTGGCCAAGTGAGCGAGCTCAGCGTGCAGAGGAATAAAAACAAAGAACAATTTCAATTTTCACAGGGAATCTGGCATCAAACTAAAGAGGACACGGTTGTCCCGGCAACAGCTTCCATGGAAACGGGAGCTATTTCAGAGCACCAGCCTCGCTGGAGGAAAGTGCTGATTCAGATGACAGCACTCTTCTCCATCCTCACTCTCTCCAGGCCTCGCCCCTGCTTCAGTCCCGTGCAGGGAAGGAGCCGCATGTCTCTGCTGGGCAGGGGGCAGACAAAGCTGCTGTGAGTGAGGGCTGGTCCCAGGGGCTGTAAGATGCCCACACAGAAGGGCTGTGACCCTCCTCTGGGGCCAGGCTGCTTAACGTAAGGTGCCGGCCACCTGTCAGGCCCCTACCTTGGCAGGCTGAGCTGAGACCTACCTTCCAGTCTGTGTCCACGGCCAAGAGGAAGGTGTCGGAGTTCTCCTAAGGGGAGGCAAACAGAGAGGTGGCATGTTAGGTCCCAGCTGGCCCGGAAGGGGCCACAGGGGCTCAGCCTTGAGCAGACTTACTAGCTGTTCCCCAGTCCATCTTACTGTTAACAAAAGTGACCCAGGGCTTCCCAGGTATCGGGCCAGTAAGTGCCCTGATGCACGAGCCTACAAGCAGCTACTCCTATCAATTTACCTATTCATTTAAAATGTGAAGATCCCCATCTTACAGGTGGGAAGGGTGAGGCTAAGAAAGGATGAATCACACAGCTATTCAGTGGTGGCATCTCTGAAGCCAAATCTTTGCCATGTGTCACTTGTCCTGCTGCCCCACAGATGGTTTTCAAGGTCATTGGGGCATGACAGCACACCCATTTTTAGGGATGGGGAAGCTGAGGTCCATGCATTGAGGCAGGAACTCGTGGGCTTTTCTAAGCCGCACAGAGGCTCTGTTTGGGCCTGCTCCCACCTCTCCAGACCTGCCTGCTCTGTGCTCTCAAAGCATGGAAGTCTCCCGTTTTCAGGCTCATTTACCCCAAACAGTGTGAGTCTCTAGTGCCTGTCCCTTGCGCTGGGCTGTAAGTGCCATGAAGTCAGGACCGCGTCTGACTCTGCTCTTACCAGAAAGCCTGTAATGGAATGGGCTTCCCAAACCCAAACAGATATGGGTGAGCCAGTCTGACTTTGCTCAAAAGCAACACTGTTTGCAAGGTAGCAGAGGTGAAGTCTGACTTTGCAAACGAGAGGAACTGAGCTCAGAAGCACCCATTGTTTGCAAGGCAGCAGAGACGCAGAGAGCCAGAGGGCAAGAAGCCCACCCCCACGTGTCTGTGTGGCCGGGTTCTCCCTGATGCCACCTAACAGCCTTCAGACACTGCGTCCTCTGTGGGTCTGGTCTAGGGAAGGAAACCTCATGGGAGCCAGGGGGGAGTCAGCACATTTCCAGAAAAATCCGAGATCCTGGGTCTCCGCCTTGCTTCCGACTGTGTCTGTCTAGAAACCTCTCCTCCCCTCTGCTCAGCTATGACAAACAGGGCAGGCCACCTTGCTTCTGAGCCTCAGTGTCTGGGAGGATTCGAGAGAGGCACGGTGTTAGCTGTCGCTCTGTCCTTTATACTCCTGCACTTGACTTTGTATGCTACACGTGATCCCTAAGGCTCTACTGAATAACTACATGGATAAATGAGACAATCGGATGAGAACCAGGATATTATCGGAGGACACCAAGGCAAGGGGTGGGCTACTAAGGCACAAGAAGGAAAATGACCCTAAATCACAGGAAAAAAAAGAAAAAGAAAAAGAAAAAGAATGAAAACCAGCAATTCAGGTGTTTTACTCTCAAAGTAAGGCAAAGTTCAGCCACCTGCTGTGCGGCAGGTGGGGTGGTGGGGGTGGTGGAGAGAATGAGACGGCACTGGGGGGGGCTCACACCCCAGCAGGAAGGCCAGGTTTCCCGCAGCCGGAACCGTATCAGACACAATGCTGTCCTCTGGCTTCACCTTCTGGCCCCTCCAGGGCCTGGGGGGTCTGCATGGGGGAGGAGTGGAGAGCACGGAGGTGGCCAGGTCTCTCCCAAAGCCTCTGAGGGAGAGGATGGCGGTCTCCGGGAAGGGGACGAGGCTGGTTACTGATAATCCTCTCACTGGAAGATCACGCCCAAGTGGGAAAGCGATGTGAGAGATTTTTATAGCTGGGAATCCTAAGGGGACAGTTATCTCTGAGAAGGAAGCAGTTTTGTTAAAAACACAATCGGCGCGGGGCACCTGGGTGGCTTAGTCNAAAACAAAAAACAAACAAAAAAACACAATCAGCGCAATGGATGAGGCAGATAATGGCAGGGTGTGCTGTGCGCTCTCAGAGGGCCGGGGGCCCCCAGGAGATGAGAAAGCCTCTGGAGGGGCAGGACCCCAAACCAAGAAAGAGCAAGAATAAATACAAGCCAATCCAGAGACCCCGGGAGGGCCTGGGGGTGCAGGAACAGAGGGAGGAAGGAGGTGGGAGGAGGCCCAGGAGCATCTGTGGGGAGGACGGAGATGTAGGCGCGGGGAAAGGAGCAGCAGCTCTCCCGTGGAGCCCTGGACACCTGGTGTCCGAGTCTTCAAAGGCCAGCAAGCCTGCAACGGTGAGAGGTGGCGGGTAGAGATGTGGGACCATTCACTCCTTCCTGGACTCAAGAATTTGCACCTAGCAGGATGCAGTTTAAAAGTGAGGGGACAGAGGGGCGCCTGGGTGGCTCAGTCAGTTAAGCATCCAACTTCAGCTCAGGTCATGACCTCATGGTTTGTGAGTACGAACCCCGCGTCGGGCTCTGTGTGGACAGCTCGGAGCCTGGAGCCTGCTTTGGATTCTGTGTCTCCCTCTCTCTCTGCCCCTCCCCTGCTTGCACTCTGTCTCTCAAATATAAATAAACATTAAAAAAAATAGTGAGGGGACAGACCCCTTCCCGCACTACAGCTAGAAAAGGAGAATCAATAGAAGAAAAGAGAGCCAGAATAGCTCTGGAAGGCAGATTGAGGTCACTGGAATCCCCAACAGCCATGCTGGGAGCGCACAGGTGATTAGGGGGTGGAGGTGGGGCTGCTAATGTGCCTTTGGTAAAAGTAGATGTGACCCGTCCACAGCCCGGGGCTGGTGCCAACCCAAGAGAGAGAGAAACTGAGCTGGGGACTTGATGCCTCCCTGAGCCCACATCTCAGCCCTTGTGATGAGGTGCAGGGGTCCGTATGAGCACCATCCGCCCACCAAGCCTCACAAGTAGGCTGGTCTCTGCTCACATGCCTTGAAAGGGGTTGTGAGGAGGAGGGACCTTTTCAAGAAGTTTGGAGAAACTTCCTTCTGAGAAGCATCTCTGTCTGTGATGACCCAACCCTCTCTGCTGAGAGACTACACTGTGCAAGGCTCTGCTAGGCACCAGGGAGATGGGGAATAAAAGAGACAGGATCCAGGTGTCAGTATCAGACCCCGTGTCAGGCAAAGCCTCTTTGAGGACGGGGCGTCTGACCAGAGCCTGAATAAAATCAGGGAGAGTTTGGGGCGCCAAACTCAGTCGGTTAAGCATCTGACTTCGGCTTGGCTCAGGTCATGATCTCACGGTTTATGGGTTCGAGCCCCACGTCGGGCTCTGTGCTGACAGCTAGTTCAGAGCCTGGAGCCAGTTTCAGATTCTGTGTCTCCCTCTCTCTCTGACCCTCCCCGGCTCATGCTGTCTCTCTCTCTCAGAAATAAATAAAACATTAAAAAACAATTTAAAAAATGAGGGAGAGTTTGGGGCTAGGAACCCCAGGCGGAGGAAGCAGCTGGGAACGTAATTGGCCAGTTCAAGGAAGGGTGGTGGGCCTGGCATCAGAAGAGGGACGCAGTGGGGCATCTGGGGACAGGGTCACGCCTCATCCCAGGCCTGGGAGGGATGGTGGCTGTGGCTGTGAGCAGGTGGCAGCCACTGAGCAGCGTTAGGCAGAACATGACATGATGTGCTTTCAAAGGCTGTAGGGTAAAGAGAGCTCTGGGGACAGGCTACTGGACAGGAAATGAGGGGGGCCTGGAACAGGGAGGTGGGGCAGCTAGAAGGAGGGTACAGCTTACCAGCCACCCCCCTGACGGTTCCTGGGAGCCGCCCCCACATACTCAGGTTTTGTCGGGGAACTCAAGGTTCTGTCTTTAAGGTAAGGGATGGAACTGAGCCCAGCCAGCCACTCGGTCCCAACGCGAGGCCCTCGGTGGCGCGTGGGCTCACCTCCCGGCTGGAGGCTGTGGAAGGGCAGGGTGGGGACTGGTGGGCTGAAGTCCTGGAGACTGGGCTCTGGGCGTCCCCACCTGTAAAATGAGGGGTGGGCAGCACAGCCAGCAGAGAGCTGGGGTCCTGACACAGCAGGGTTCTACAAGCAGTGGACCCTCAGCTTTTCCTTGCTGCGCTAGGCGTCACCACGACAACAAAACGTGGGGTAGAAACAACTTCAGAATCTAATGCCTGGTGCCCCAGTGGGAGCCGTCTGGACACAACCACCTCGACAGCCTCAGTCCGACGGCTCCTGACGGCACTGTTGTTAATATCTGCCCTCGTCCCTTGGAGGCTTGTGAGGAAAGACAGAGAAAGCTGCAGACGAAAGGCCCTGGCACTCTCCAGCAGGTACCCTCTTGGGGCTTCGGGGCCCCCCAAAACCAAGGGTTGAGTATGGCGCCATTCCCCGAGAGCTATGCGACCCTGGCCAAGTGTGTTAACTTTCTGTGCCTCCGTTTTCTCACCACTGAAACGGGAATAACTCTCCCAAACAGCCTCCCAGCCCCAAAGACAGCGCCACGGAGGGTCCGCGGGCTCCTTGCCATCAGCAAGACCCAAGGGAAGGCACGTGGTTTCCTTCCTGGCCACGAGGTGGCGCCCTCGGCGCCAGGACCGCGAAGGGGCGACTCACCAGTTCGGCGGCGTCCTGGCCCCGGAGCAGTGGCTTCTCCTCAGGGAATCGCAGCTCCTGTAGCCCGGCCATGGTCACGTCGTGGAGCAGGAGCCCTAGGGAGGGAGGAAGGGAGGACGGGGATGAGGGTTGGGCCCTGCTGCTTAATCCCCCCCTTGCGGAGGAGGACAGCACGAGCCCAGGCCCGGCCCGGGCACAGGGCACTGCCCCGACCGCCCCATCCCCCCTGCGTCCCGAAGTGTAGACCCATCGCAGTGCTTCACGGGGCAGCAAGGCTTTGTCTGCAAGCCCCGCCTATTTGGCTCAGAGGACGTCATTATTTTATTTGCTCTTAGAAGTTAAAACATGTTTAGAAAGAAAGAAGAGAAAAGGCACCACGGGATGATTTCTAAAGCAATTTCAAGGGAAATTCTGCATTTATTGAGATGCCGAGGGATGGGTGTGGGGAGGGAGGCCACATGCAGGGCCAGACGCAGACAGACGCCCCCTGTGGTTGGAAGTGGAAGGGCAGGGGCGGGCTCCTGGACAGGATGGGGAGGAACAGAACCCAGGGCTGTCCTGGGGCCTGGGTGGGCATGGCTCTCGCAAGCGTGGCAGGCAGAGTGCAGTGGGTTTTGAAAGAGGGGGTGGGGGTCTCCTTGTGCCAGCAACAGGGTGGGACGGCCACTCAATCCACAGCCACCACATGATAGGTCCCACGCCCTAAAAGTTAGGTGTTCCTGGGACCCCTGAGGCCCTGAACCTCAGGAAAGGGTGACACTGCACCTGTGTGTACACATGCACGCCTGTGTGTATATTTGGAGGTGGGGGGGGCGGCGGAGACAATCTGTCTGGCCTGGCACAGCCATCCCTACTTGGATTTCATGACATCATAGATTAGAACGCAGCAACAGAAAAACTAGCTGAGGACGTGCACTGGAAATCCAGAAAGAATTAAAATTGACTAATAAATACATGAGAAAATATTAAAGCTCGCTACAAGTCAAAAACGTTCTAGTAAAAACAAGATACTCCTCCCCCATGGAACTGGCACTTCTCTTACACAGTTTGTGGGTGTATCAACTGTTAGGTCTTTCTGGAGGGCAGTTTTGCAGAATGAAGTAATTTAAAAGGTTCATGTTCTTGGACTCAGCACTCCTCTCCCTGGAAGAAATTTCCTAAGGAAACCAGAGAGGGCACCTAATGATTTATCTGTAAGAATGCTCACCACAGTGCCTTTTATAATAATAATAATAAACTAGAAAAAGCTAAATGTCCATGAATAGGCACTCAACGGACTCTGGGTCAATCACTTGTAAACGATTATGCAATAACATGGGGAAATGCTTGTGGTGTAATAAATGGAAAAAGAAGGTATGACACATACAGTATCTTTGAGATTATAAAATAGGAATAGTTCCACAGAGAAGCCTGAAGGATGCACACCCAAAGCTCACAGGCATTATTCCTGGGTTGAGGACTGAAACACCAGGGTCTCCCATCTGAAATCTAGCGAAGCCAGCATTTAAAAAAAGTTTTTTTAATGCTTTTTATTTATTTTTGAGAGAGAGACAGCATGAGCAGGGGAGGGTCAGAGAGAGAGAGGGAGACACAGAATATAAAACCAGCTCCAGGCTCTGAGCTAGCTGTCAGCACAGAGCCCGATGCAGGGCTCAAACCCATGCACCGTGAGATCATGACCTGAGCCGAAGTCTGACACTTAACTGACTGAGCCACCCAGGCGCCCCTAGAGAAGCCAGCATTTTTTAGAGGCTATATGAAGATGGTCATCAGCGCCCTATTCTTGTAAGCATTTCATGGCTTACAAAGGACTTCTTCCTTGTGCTATTTGATTTTACCCTCAAGGGAAGGGAGCTGAGGAAACCTGTGCTAAGGGACACTCCAGGGCATGCTCAGGTAGGGCCAGGCCTGGGAAAGGGGTCTGTGAGTTCCTGCGTTAGACCAGTGCTCATTCAGTAACACAGCCGCCTGGCCGGGAAGGATGGATTCCTGTCCTTCCTCCCATTCGTTCATCCCCACTCCGTCCCCAATTCTCTTTTAGTCACTTGTGAAAAATTTTAAAACATTTATTTATTTTTGAGAGAGAGTGAGCACGGGTGGGGCAGAGAGAAAGAGAGACAGAGAATCTGAAGCAGACCCCAAGCTGTCAGTGCAGAGCCCCACATGGGGCTCAAACTCACATACCCCAAAGAACCGAGAGTTCATGACCTGAGCCGAAGTCAGACACAGCCGACTGAGCTACCCAGGTGCCCTGTATCTTAGTCACCTTAAGGGTGAAGCCCTCAGACTTTGCCTCCTGTCCTGAAGGCTGACAGTCCCCCACTAGCTGGTTGGTCAGACGACACCCCCCACCCCATCCCTTCCCTGGTGGAAGGGGCCCAGTGACTGCGGAGTCTGCACTGTGGTTGTGTGGGGCCCAAGGGCACGGGCCTCAGATGGGACCTCTTTCTGTGGTAGACTGTCATGAGACCAGGCGGCGGCTCGAGACCTTCCCTTCCCTGGGCTTCCTTCCCACCTGTCAGAAGCAGGAAGCCTTAGCCTCCAGAGCCTTATGAAGAGCTGCCTCGTGACAGCATGGGGGTCCCCACCTGAGTCCAGTTTGGGGTTTAGATGTGCTGAGGTTGGGCTGGGAGCTGCCAGCCACCCAGGCCTCCTGGGAAGCTAATGGAGAGCTGCAGAGCCCCCCTCCTTGCCCCCCCCCCCAGGGAAGAAGCCCAGCAGGGAGGTCCCTGCCCACTCAGGCCTCCAGGTCCCCCCACCTCTGAGCCCTGCTAGAGCTCTGTTCCCAGTGGTTTCCGGGGAAACCAGCTAACACAATGCAGATGGGCTGTATTTTTAGAAAGGCATCCTCTCCCCACCCCCCTTTCTCTTGCACCCTCTCTGGTGTGTGCACACTCATCCATCCATCTGGGCGGGGAGCTGAAAGAAGGGCCCCCACCTTGGAAACCTCTTCCCCCTTTAGGACTTTTTTAGCTGCTAGGCTCCTTGAATAACCAACTCGATTAAACGCCTTGGCAGCACTGGGGTGTCCCCGCCCTCACCCAAGCTTGTTACGAAACCACGTGGAGACTGTCCTCCCCAAGGATGGTGCTATTAAAAGGGCTGAGAGTGGGCAGTGCAGGGACAGATGGCCTGTGATGGAGGGGGTGGTGGGGATGGGGTTGGAGAGAAACCTTAAATCCAGAAAGCTGGGAATGTCTCAGCCTGCGGAAGACAGGCAGCTCAGGGCCCAGCAGGTGGTGATGCGGGGCTTCAGAACAGAGACATTCCCACAGGGTGCTGGCCTAGAAGCTTCTTCCTAAGAAAGTTAGGGTTAAAAAAAAAAAAAAGAGGAGCTAGATGATAAGTTAAAGGAAAATGGGATTCCTTATAAAATCAACACGTTATATACCTTAAATGTACATAAAGTTATCTATCAATTGTATCTCAGAAAAGGTGGGTTGCTGGCGAGGGGTGCCTGGGTGGCTCTTGATTTTGACTGAGGTCATGATCTCACGGTTTGTGGGTTCGAGCCCCACGTCAGGCTCTGCACTGGCAGTGTAGAGACTGCTTGGGATGCTCTCTTTCTTCCTCTCTCTTTGCCCCTCCCCCACTTGCATGCTGGCTCTCTCTCTTTCCCTTTCTCTCAAAAAATTAATAAATAAACTTTAAATAGAGAAGAAAAGCTGGGCAGGGAGGGGAAGAGAGATTCCTATCAACCTCCCACGAGGAAGCCAGAAAGCTGCGGTCATGTCTGCAAGGAGGTAGGTGGCACAGGGCAGGGTCCTGTGGGTGACCCCAGGGGTTTAGGAAACAACAGTGATGGCTCTTTTCACTCGGTCTGTTTTCCTTCCTTTTGATCCTTGATTCCCTAAAGGCAACCTAGGGTTAGATCCAAACAAGCCTGGGGTTATTCTCACTCTCCACATTCTCAGTGCTGAGGCCTGGAGTCACTGGAACTATGGCCGATATTTCTTCCCCGTCACTCACTTTATTTCGGGCAAACCACTAAAAGATGCTTCTCTGCAAAATGGGAGCATGTGCCTTCCTTTGCCAGGAGGTGCATCAGAGACAATGGATAGAAAAATGCCTTTTAAATGGAAGATTTGGGGATCCACCTAGGTGGGACAAAAAGAATTTAACAAAGGTGATTGATCAGGGTCTTCCTTAACTTCCTCATCATGCATAAGGCAACTCTGGAGTTCTTTTCCTGCAGTCTTTTGCTCCAGGGAGGAGTCACACCTGCTGGCAGGGAGGTTACAGGAATGTTTGCAGTAGAGGGCATGGGCACGTGGCCTCTCTGACCCGGTGCCAGAAACATGTCACAGGGCAAATAGGAGCTGGGGACAGCAGCGGGGGCTCCTGAGTGGATGTGGGTGATTCTTTAAGAGGATTTGCATTTGTTTTAAATTACTTTTAGTTCCTGGTTTGTGCTTCTATCTTTTCTTTCTTTTTTTAGAAAGAGGAAATCTTTTTAAAAAACATTTATTTATATATTTTTGAGAGAGATAAAGAGCATGAATGAGTAAGGGGCAGAGAGAGAGAGGGAGACACAGAATCTGAAGCAGGCTCCAGGCTCTGAGCTGTCAGCACAGAGCCCGATGCTGGGCTTGAACTCATGAACCGTGAGATCATGACCTGAGCCAACATCAGACACTTAACGGACTGACCCACCCAGGCTCCCCGACTAAGTGCCTGTGACTCTTGATTTCAGCTCAGGTCATGATCTCACTTTTGTGGGATGGAGCCCCGGCGTCAGGCTTTGTGCTTGGTGTGAAGCCTGCTTGGGATTCTCTCTTTCCCTCTCTGTCTCTTCCCTTCTCCCCCACTTGTGCTCTCTCTCGCTCTCAAAAAATAAAATAAAATAAAATAATTGCTTTAAAACAATAAATAAAACCCACACTCCATGTGTATTCTGCCTCCCGCGCTAGCTACCCAACAGGAGGCCACAGGGGATATGATTTTTTTCTGGCCCAGCTTCCACGTCCTCTCTCTAGTTAGGGCCCCTTGATTTATGCCCATCCTGAACCAGATCAGTTCTCCTATTTTATTCTGACTTAGGCCTATGAACTCCCACCTCCCCACAACCGCCGCCACCCTGACAACACACACACACTCACCCTTCCAGCACATTCCATTGTGCTTAAGGCAGCCATGTGGGGGGATCCTGACCCTCACAGCTAAAGACCCCGGCTGACGCAGTGAGCACATTCTACCCACGAGAAGCACGTCCAACCTGTTTCTCATCATACTTTCCCCCACTAATTATAGCAACCATTCATGATTCTTGCCTACTTATTGTTGTGTTTTCTTTTTTTTTGAATTTTTAAAAATGTTATATTTATTTCTGAGACAGAGAGAGAGAGCAGAGAAGGGTCAGAGAGAGAGGGAGACAGACCCTGAAACAGGCTCCAAGCTCTGATCTGGGTGTCAGCATAGAGCCTGACGTGGGGCTTGAACTCACGAATTGCAAGATCATGACCTGAGCCAAAGTCGGACACTTAACCGACTGAGCCACCCAAGCACCCCTGTTGTGTTTTCTTAATGACACTTTTCTATTTCCACTATCACTTCTACATTTATTAATTGAAGTTCTCCTGTAAGAAAGAGCTATCCTTTCTCCTCCATTTACTTATTTATCCGATTATTTGTACTACGACAGACTTATGCATAGTTATTCTAGTCAATGGGTTATAATCCAATCTTTATTTCATTGTTCAAACTGTGTCAGATTTGGCCATTAGGGGTTCCTCCAAGTTGGCTCCTCTGAATGAGTTCTTTTACTATACACCCATTATTTTTTGAGTAGTTTCAAATTTTCTGGTGCCTTACGATGTTCTAAACTCATTTCGTATTTTCTCTGCCTGAGTCCTGGAATCAACCATTTCTCCAGAGAGCCTGGTTTCCTTGTATTGCAGAATACTGTCTAGAAACCAAGATTTAGAGGCCCCTGGCTGGTTCAGTTGGTGAACCACGTGACTCTTTGACTATGGGGTCGTGAGTTCAAACTCCACACTGGGTGCAGATACTGCTTAAAAATAAAAACAAACAAACAAAAAAAAGGAAACCAAGATTTGGGCATTAGTGTGCTCATTGCCACTGGGATGCCATTGTTCCAGGCTGTTTTAACAAGCCCAGTTAGGATACGTGGGTGAGTATGGTAACAAACACTTGTGTATCTAGATATCTGTGGGTGTGCGCATAAATCTGAAATTAAGGAGAGCCTGGGTGGCTCAGTCAGTTAAGCATCCAACTCTTGGTTTCGGCTCAGGTCATGATCTCACAGTTCGTGCGTTCAAGCCCCACATCCGGCTCTGTGCTGACACTGCAGAGTCCGCTTGGGATTCTCTGTCTCCCTCTCTCTGACCCTCCCCACTTGCGCTGTTTCTCTCTCAAAATAAGTAAACAAACAAATACTGAGACCTTTAATTCCAATTCAACACCACAGTTTTTAAAAGAAATTTTTCATTAATTTTTTTTTTAAGTAGGCTCCAAACCCAACATGGGGCTTTAACTCATGTCCCTGAGATTAAGATTCACATGTTCCACCAAGCCAGCCATGCACCCCAAAAGAGTTTTTTCTAATTTCTCCCCTTTTTGTGTAATTTTTTCTGCCATAATAAGAAAGCTGGCTCTCACTACCCATAATAGTTTCACTTATTTGTTCGTTATTTTATGCAACAAAGTAATTTCAGAACTGCTACTCACATAATGAGTTCTTAACGTTCAGAACTTTTCATTACTTAATTTAGTTTTTTGTACTTTACTCTTTTAGACCCAGATTTTTAAAATTGTTTTATTTATTTCTGAGAGAGAGTGAGAGTGAGAGAGAGAGAGAGAGAGAGAGAGAGAGAGAGAGAGAGAGACAGCAGGGGCGGGTCAGAGAGAGAGAGGGAGACACAGAATCTGAAACAGGCTCCAGGCTCTGAGCTGTAGGCACAGAGCCTGACGCGGGGCTCGAACCCACAAACTCTGAGATCATGACCTGAGCTGAAGTCACGTAACCAACTGAGCCACCCAGGCGCCCCTAGACCCGGATTTTTAAAAGCATCTATCAGTCTTGTAAATTCAAAAAGAAGCTACATGTGAAATAAATGGTTTAAAGCCTTCCTAAAACTCCTCCACATCCAGGGTCCATGCCCCTGAGTCACTGTCATTGACTGCGTGCTTCTCCGCGCAGTCTGGCTCCTGGGACATCAGGAATGCTCGTGGCGCGGGCACTTCGCACCAGGGCTCCGCTGCCATCCCCGGGATTTCCCTCCAGCCACAGATTCCGTCCGAGGCGCGGAGCCAGGCTCCCCAAAACAGACTGCATTTTAGACACGAAAGAGTATGAAAAGGAAGTGCACCTTGGAGTTGACATAACACAGCTCTTTCATAACATTTCCTTCTACTGAGATTGAGCACCAATGTGGGAGCTCTGTTTCTTTACACAACATGGCCCCAGGAATTAAACACAGACCGAGGAGAGACAGAACTAGAACCCCAATAACATCCCATGTGGGCAGCTCCTGGAGCGACCCAGTATGAGTCCCACCATGGCAAGGACTGTTAATTGTCCCCCAATATCTGTTCTCCCCTTCTTCCTTAATAATAGACCCCTACATTTTAAACTATCTATTTATGTGTTTATTTATTTAAAGTAAGCTCTACACTGCTAGGAATTTACCCAAGGGATACAGAAATGCTGATGCATAGGAGCACATGTACCCCAATGNCCAAATGACCCAGAGAAGCACCCCTGGATCCCTACATTTTATTTTATTTTTATTTATTTATTTATTTTTGAAAGAGAAAGAGAGAGAGTGGGGAGGGGCAGAGGGAGAGGGAGAGAGAATCTCAAGCAGGCTCCCTGCTCGGTGCAGAGCCCAATGCAGGGCTTGATCTTTTGATCATGAGATCAAGACCTGAGCCCCAATCGAGAGTCCGATGCTCAACTGACTAAGCCAGACACCCCTAGATCCCTACATTTTAGACAGGCAGGTGGATAATGGGAATGAAACTTACTTATGACCCTGTGACAACACTGTTCTAGTAAGATGTAAATGGAAGCATGTGACTTTTAATGGAGGTGACATGCTTTTCTTCAATCCAACCTCCTTCTAACTGGCTGGAACACAGATGTGCAGGTGGGGGCCTGAACAGCCATTTTGTTTATTTATTTATTTTTGAGAGAGAGAGAGAGAGAGTGAGAGAGCGAGCGAGTGGCAGAGGGCAAAGGGAGAGGGAGACACAGAATCTGAAGCAGGCTCCAGACTCTGAGCTGTCAGCATGGAGCCTGACGTGGGGTTTGAACTCATGAGCCATGAGATCGTGACCTGAGCTGAAGTCAGATGCCTAACCAACTGAGCCACCCAGATGCCCCTGAACAGCCATTTTGGGCCCTGGGGCAGGATACTAAGGAGTCTATAGGTACCAGAGAATCATGAAGCCATGATTCAGGATGGCCTGTCTTCAGATTCTGTTTATAAAAAAGAGAAATACATTTTTATCTTGTTTAATCTATGAGTATCTTGGGTTTTCTGTCCCATACTGTTGAAATGAATCTAAACGTGGGGCATTTTTCTTGGAGGCCCACCCTAATGTGCTGAAGGAGCAGAAAGCCAAAGGAAAGGAAAGGGCTTGCCCGAGGAAGGCCAGGGGAATGCTAGAGCGCAGCGAGAACTGGCAGCTTCCTCTCTCCATGGGCAGTATAATCTAGAAGCAGTCCTCTCTGTTCACTCTTCAGCAGAGCCAGCCCCTCTCACCCACCCCTCACAGGTACACGGTGACTGTGATGAGTAACCGTGACCTACCTAAAAAGGTAAAGAGCCCACTTTGGCATTTTTTTTGCTACCGATTCTCAAGTTTCTCTAACACCGGTGCTTCAGTTCAGCTGTGTATCTGCCTCATTTGGCAAATTTCCCAGAAACAAAGATATACTTGTCCTGGATCTTTATGCAAGATCCAAAGAGGTAAGCTAAGGCAGCAAGCGTCGTCCAGCTCAGGAATCTGCACGAGGGTCTGAATTAGTAGGAGGCAGCAGCTTTCGTACTGGGTATTTTTACACAGAAAGTCCCTGTGAAATGCCTAATCTGTTAGTGTTTTCAGGAACAACATTCACCCAGGAGAGAAGGACCCACTCTAAGCAACTCCAAGTCTCCCCGCTTCAAACACAATGTCTACAGAAGGGAGCCCTGTGTGGGGACCCACTCAACACCCAGGTCTTTCCCACTTGTTTTTGTTTTTTAATGTTTATTTATTTTTGAGAGAGAGAGAGAGAGAATGAGCAGGGGAGGGTCAGAAAGAGAGGGAGACACAGAATCTGAAGCAGGCTCCAGGCTCTTGAGCTGTCAGCACAGAGCCTGACGTGGGGCTCAAACTCACAAACCGTGAGATCATGACCTGAGCCGAAGTCAGACGCTTAACCGACGGAGCCACCCAGGCGCCTCAGGTCTTTCCCACTTGTAATGGCACCTGGTTTCCTTTTAGGAAACCATCCCCCCACTGCTCTATCCCCCATCCATGTGGTTAAGGCCGGTGTGGCCAAGTGGCTCAGGCAAAAATCCATCCGTCCAACCATCCAGTCACTAGATACTGACTGAGCACCTACTATGTGCCAGGGACTGTTCCAGGCACTGGTGATGAGATAGTATTATAGACAAAACCCTCTGTGGAACTTTCTAGGAGAGGAGGTCAACCTCAACAACTCCCAGTTAATCCACGGTGTGTCAGACATGCCAAGTTCACTGAGGAAGCAGTGTCGAGAAAGGGCTAGACAGCAGGGCTGGGCGCTGCAGTCTGAAACAGGGTTCATGGAGGCAGGGAGAGGGCCCTGTGGATGTGGAGGAGCAGAGGCCAGAGAGAAGGGCAGAGGCTGTGAGGCAGGCATTTGCCTGGCACGTTCAGGGGAGCACGGGCAGCAGCATGGCTGGGGAGGGGGTGGGTGGGGGAGGACTTGGGGACAAAGACATATGGGCAGGAGCATCAGATCATGTTTTGCCTTGAAGGCTGTTAGGGAAACTGGCTTTTCTCTGAGTGTGTTGTGCTGGAGGGTTCTAAGCACAGGGGTGACGTAAGAGGATTTCCATCTTAAAGACTCCCTCCACCTGCTCAATGTGGACCAGATGTGGGGGCGGAAACAGGGAGACCAGCTGCAATGATCCGGAAGAGACTGGGCAGCTGGTGGAGGTGGAGAAGCCCTCCGGTTCTGGTGTGTCCTGAAGGCAGAGCCGGTGGGGGCTGTGGGCCATCGGACGTGGGGCATGAGGGAGGGACAAGAGTCAAGGGTGACTTGGGTTTTGCTCTGAGCCCTTGTGGGGAGAGAGCTGGGAAGCAGCAGCTTGGGAAGAGGCAGCGNCCCAAACTCGTGAGACCGGACGGGGCCAGGCAGGGGGTGAGTGAGGACACAGGTGTCCAGGACTGGAGCCCAGAGAGAGGAGAGGAGGGGAAAGCAGCAGCGAGGTGGGAGAGCCTGAGTGGGAACCAGGCGCACTCGGCACAGGGTGTGGCCTCGGAGAATGCAGGGAGCCTGTGGGCTCCCGTCAGGACCAGGCCTTTGCTGGCATCCTTGGGAAAGAGACACTCTTTGCCGGGGCTATCGGGACGATGGTCTGTGAGCCAGCAGCCATCTTGCCATCAAGAGGCAGAGACTTAGAACCAAAACAACCCAAAGACCCGAATAGGTAGGTGGGGGAGAGATAGAGCCTGGTGGCCCGGTGCGCCCCACAGTCTCCTCTGTGTCACCCTAGGCTCAGTTTCTGTAATCAGGAGATGGAACGGAAGGTCCAAGATCTTTTCTCCCGCTTGGCCTGGCACCTGCCCATCCGCCCGGCAATCACACGGGGCAGCCGGGCCCGGGCATGGGCTCAGAGGGCTCATGGGTTGGGGGGTAGGACTTGCCCACCACACCCGAATGACAACGCCACAGTCCACTCTAGCTGTGTTCTGGGTTTTTCCATCCCGGAACATCTCAGGGCCCGTAGCCCTCCTGGATGACCACTTCAGATCTCAAGGGACCTCGGGGCCACCCCCAATCACTGCCCGCTCTACCTGGACCGAGTGGGCCAAGTTCTCTGCGAGTACTCTGGAGCTGCCCAGGGCTTTAGATCAGTGAGCTCAGAGCTGTTACTCTCAGCACAAGGAAAGGCAAGTGTACAGCTCAGGGTGGGGCAGATGGGATTCTCCAGGGAGCTTGACAGAGAGTCGGCAGTTTCCACGTTTCCCCCCCAGGCCCCAGGGCCCCAACGGACATCGCTACTCCTGAACACCAGCACGGAAAGGACTGTTAAAAGCCACTTCTGGCACCCACAAGCCTGAGCCTGGAGCAGGCTGTCAGGAAACTGTCTCGGATGCACAGATATGACCCTGGCTACAAACCTCAGATGTGGCTACAGAACCCCCACCCCCACCCCTGTCTAGGGAGATGACATTCCAGAAATATTCCCTCTGTCCCATCCAAGGAGGCTGGGGTCCCCGTACCTCACCTGCTAAGACTGGGTGCAGCACCAGGCACACAGCATCTGTCCTGCCACTCCTCTCCCAAAAGGTGAACCAGAGGGGCGCCTGGGTGGCTCAGTCAGTTAGGCGTCCGACTTCGGCTCAGGTCATGATCTCACAGTGGATGACTTTGAGCCCTGCATTGGGCTCTATGCTGACAGCTCAGAGCCTGGAGCCTGCTTCGGATTCTGTGTCTCCCTCTCTCTCCCTCCCTCCCTCCCCCCCTAAATAAATAAATAAATAAATAAATAAATAAATAAAGCATTAAAAAGGGAAAAGAAAAATAAAAGACTGCCTGTGAGCTTGGCCCGGCTCAGCCCAAGGTCACATGGCCAGGGCAGGTTAGATGTGGCTTTCCAGATCTCAACCCCACAGTCTGGCCACCACCCTATGCTGCCAGCCACTGAAGGGGCCGAGGCACTGGGTCTGATCTGCATACCCTGGGACTGGCTTCCTGGGTGTCACAAATCACCATAACCTCGGCAGCCTCCAACAAGGCATATTTATTGTCTTATCGTCTTGGAGGCCAGAAGTCCAAACTCCACTGCGCTGGGCCGCAACGAAGGTGTTGGTGGGACCACTCTTCCTCTGGAGACCCGAGGGCACAGTCTGTTCTCCTGCAGGCCCCGGGTTCTAGAGCTGTGTTCCTTGCATTGCTTGACTCCTGGCCTGCCCTCCATCTTCAAGGCCGGCAGGGTGGAGAAAGTCAAGCATCTTGCTGAGGGCATTCCATCAGCTTCTTCCATGCTCTGTGGTCAAATATCCTTCTGCCTAACCCCTTGTAAGGACGCATTCAGGGCCCCCCTGGCTAATCCAGGACAAGGACCCCATCACACGTGCCTTCACTTAATCACACCTGCAGTCTCTTGTCACCTAAGGTAATATTTACAGCTTCTAGTGCTAGGATCTGAATATCTTTAAGCGCTATTATTCAGCCTAGTGCACACACACCCATGGTCTTGCAGCCCTACATTTGTCAGAATTGCTCACTGTGCCCCTACACACTTGCTCTTCCCTATACTTAAGGAAAGCCAACTTCAATATCCACTGCTCTGCCCTCAAGCTTTCCAAGAACACACCCCTTCCATAGCACTGGGCTTCAGCTGTTCCTCAGAGTTTCCGCCCGCTTGATTTCATCAACACCCCAGCACTTAGCACTCTCCCCTCTGCGTCTGTTCCTTTTTAGTTTTTAAAACTTGAACTTGAATTTCATGTAACACACATTCACTAAGAAAAGTCAGAGAAGCAGAAGAGCGAAAAGAAGTAAAAAGCACATATAATCCTACTCATTGCAGGAAACCACTGTTAAGATATCTACTTATGTTCTTTCGTCTTTTTTCACTGCTGATATACATGCTGAAAAAAGCTTTTTTTCCTCCTGAAAACAAACAAAAAAAAAACTGTTTTGAAACACAATTTTGGACTCTGGAGCCAGATATCCTGGTTCAAATTCCAGCAAGCCGCTTCTTACCATCTATGTGACCTTCGGAAAGTTACTTAACCTCTCTGTGCCTTACTTTGCTTTATGTATATAAAGGAGGAAATAATACCACATCCCTCCTAGTGTTGGTGGGATGAGTTAACACATAGAAAGTGCTCAGAACTGTGCCTGGCACATGGCAAACACAAGTGTGATGTCACCACTTATTATTACATGCATAAGGCAATGTCTGTCCGGGTAATAACCTGTGATGGCATAATTTGCGTTGCTGGGGATCCCTGGGATGATGGCACCCGCATTTATTTAACGTCCTCTGCTGTTAGGCATTCATATTGTTCCAGTTTATCTTTTTTTTCTATAAACAACTACAGGATAAACACCCTTGAACAAACACCTCTGCACACATCTTTATTTGTTCCTAAAAATTCAACTGCTGAGTCACAGATCACACGTCTTTTTAAACTTCTGATACATCATGGCCAACCGGCCCTTCATAAAAGCTGCACCAGTTCCGCTCTGCATGCACAGTGGGACCCTCACCTGTGGGGGGTGGGGGGGGGAGAGGATCTGCGCACCCCTCCCTCCTGCAGACCACACCCCTCTCACTCATCTGCATGGCCTCCACCCACACTGCAGCACACTGGTGAAGCAGAGGAGTTTGTTGAAATGGATGAACTGGAAATGAGGATTTGGGATCCTATTTTCAGCTTGCTGGGATAAATCTGTGCTTCTCATTTTCCCCCACATGTAAAATGTGGGTCAACACACCTGCCAAGAATCAAACACTATTTAAAGGTAGTCTATGAAATTGTGTGGGACTGCATATTCCGTGCATTCAAATGACACCAAAATTCCAGACAGAACAGGCAAAAAGTTTTGCTTTTTAATCACACATCGAGTATATTTTTAAAACATTTCCAACACCCAACATCAGGGCTCCCCAGGGACCATATCAGAGCCCCAAATCTGCCATTTTAGAGTTCCCTCGGGACGCCAAACCATCCTGGAGGCATACTGTTTGAGTGTCAATGCACATAAGCCATCGCTTTCCTATTTCCAAGCAGACGAATGTCCCACTTTTCCACATCGCACTAAGAAATAAAAAAAAAAAACCAGCCACAAAAGGCACCAAGAGCCTGTCCTCTGAAGACTGCAGCAAACTTGTGTGGGTGCACGGGGGGCAGTGTGTGGGGTCCTCCCAGTGCTAATGAGGTAGGGCCCTTATTCCCGTTTTACTGATCAGGAGACTGAGCCTCAGAGAAATTACGACTTTGCTCAGGAGCTGAGACCTGAAATTACAACCTCTGGTCCCCAAATCCCTGCCCTCCTTACACGGCAGGACTCTGAGAGAGTCTGGGAAATGCTGGCCACCACGTGCATCACTTACCTGTGAAACTTCCTAGAACAGCCCCTACCACCTGCGGCTTCTCTCGGCAACAAAAAGACATGCTCGGACTGGGCCCGACAACCCATGGACGTCCTTCCGGCCCCACAGGTGCGGCGCACCTGGCTTTCCCCACCTGCTGTCAGAGCTAGGACCTGGGGCCAGCAGGGCCCAACTCCAGATGTCATGCCCCAGTCTGTCCCACGTGATGGAGAACTGAGGTCTCAGCAGAGTCCCCCGGGGGGCACACTGCAGGGAGATCTGGATTTGCCCCCTGGGAGCACACTGCAGAGAGATCTGGATTGTGTGGAGAAGCCAGAGAAGGAACTGGAACATCTCAGAAGAGGAGCAAAGGGGAAGGGAGAGACCCTAGGACACTGAGGAGGGAGCTCGGGGACAGCAGCCCTACAGATACGATTTGCTGACGTCTGCCGGACGCTGCACGCAGCGTGGACACACTCTCACAGCTAACTGCTGAAACACACAACCAGATAGGTTCCATGATGATCCCATTTTACAGACGGGAAAAAGAAGTGTAGAACAGCTTGAAGGCTGGCCCGAAGCCAGGCAGTTTGAACACATAGGATGGGTCAGTGCTCGGGTTTGAAACCGAGCTCCATCTCTTCCGCATTGTATGAAGACATGGCTGACCTCACTGAGGAAATAGGCAGGATGATAAAAGGGGAGAATGTGAAAACTACAAACAGCTAGAGAAATAGTTCAGAAAAGAGGTTCAATGGAACAATTCCCTAATGCTTTCAGGGAGTTATGGGCTTCTAAGGAATTATCCCGGAGACACCACTGAGCCTGGACTCAGTCAACAATGATTGAGCATTTGCTGTATGCCACCACAGTCAACACGGAGCCATGCTGACCTTGGCCTGCTCGTCACCCAGCAGGGAAGACAGGTCAGAATCTCACAGATGCATGTGAGCAGGGATAAGGTGGGGTTAGGGACAGATCCAAACTTTCTAGTGGCCAGCCAGCCAGGGGAGGTGGAAGCTCTCCATGACAGGAACTCTCCAGAAGGGAGATGAAGCCCCAGAGGTGCCCACCAGGGCCAGCCCCCTCACCTGTGCTACCTCAGTGAGCCTCAAGCCAACTCTCAGAGGGAGGGGTCAAGAGTTTCATCTCTAAAAGAAAACTGAAGTCAGAGAGGTTAAGAAAGCTGCCTGAAATCACACAGCTGGTCAGCAGAGGGGCTGGGATTTGAACCCTTATCTGTGGGACCAGGAGGAGAGCAGGAGTTGGGGAGAAGGTCAAAGACCGCCAGGCAGAGATGAAAGGGATGCACTGTCTCCCAGAGCCTGGTGGGAGGTGCAGGTGGGGCCTGTGACCCACGACAGTGCCCGAGGGCTCCTGTTCCAGCCTTGCCACGGGCTGAGGAGTCTGCCAGAATCAGGCAAGCCTGTCTGATGAGGGAGGAGGGCCCTGAACCTGTACCCAGGAGATAAGGGCACACTTCACCAGGACCCCAAGGCTGGGCCCCCAGTGGAGCCCCCATGCATGCCTCCCCAGAGCTTTCTTCCTCCGGGGCCTTCTGGGGCCACAGAGGAGAAGGGGAGGATCCAGAAGTCCTGCCCTCTGAGCAGGGCTCTAAACATCCACGGGGTTGAAAAACTTTCCCTCAAGGGCATTAACAAGTGCATTGGCCTCGAAGTCAGGTGGGCCGGCCTGCCTCTAGTGAGCTCTACAAGAAAAAGCTGGCAAGGGATTGGAGCGAGGGCCAGCCCCGTGGCTCACCCAACTCAGATCTGGCCCTTCTGAGCCCCGGGCCAGGCTTTCCAGTGCTTCAGAACGGCCCCCTCTTCCCTTGTTTGTGAGCCTGCCCAGAGCCCAGGAGCAGCAGCCGCAGGTGACAGCTCTCACTCACAGCCAGAAACCTCACCAGACCTCTCCTTCCTGCTCCAGGCCCTCCAGCCTCCGCATCACCCACAAGGCCTATATGAGAGCTGGTCCCTCCCTCCGCAGCCTGCGATGCCACTTCTCTCTCCATTAATAGAAATGCTGCCTTTTAGGGTCCAGTTCGAACACTGCCATGTGCTCAAATCTCTCTGCTCCCCTCGGCTGCCCTGACTCCGACTCCAGCCTGTTTCCTGAGTGCACCCCCACACTGCTGCCCCCTTCGCTGTCTTGTAACAGGGCTCCTGTGCTCTGTTCTCACACCAGACAGAAAGGTCCTCTAGGTCAGGAACAAAGCCTTCCAGGTGCCCGACCACCTCCACTGCCCAGGCCCTGGCGAGATGGTGGCCCTGGGTGTTTCCCTTTCCTCCCCCCTCCCTCCCCCCGAGTCTCTCCTCACAACCTCAGGGGTGGGAGCGCTCTCCCACCTTCCGGACACGGGGTCTCCGGCCTCGCTCTTTCCTCCACTTCAGGGCATACCCAGTGTCCCCCGCAGATCTCCAGCCACAGCACCCGGGATGCGGCTTCCAGCAGGGTGTCCGGCTCCTTCTCCAGAGGAGCCTCGAGGCTGAGAGTCCCCACTCAGCGGGGTCCCATCTGGTTGCCCACTTCACAGACCACTTGGCCTCTACTCCCAGCAAGAAACTTCTAGGGAGAGGCGCTCAGATTGTGAAAGGCCCACGGCAGGGGTCCTGTTGGGAGCCCAGAGAGCTCCTCCTTTACAGGGGACCGCGACACTGATTGGAGGGCAAGGGCTCTGAAATCTCTCTCGGTGCCCCGACTGCAGCTCGGCTAGTCGGACGCTCCAAGCGGCCGCTCCCCTGCCCCGCGCTCCCGCCTGCGGGACGCCGGCACCGCGGACTGGAGCAGAGCCGGGCGGGACACAGCCCCGCGTCCCCTCTCCGGCCGTGCTCCGCGCAGGGACCGAGAGCGAGCGCACCAGNTCCCCGAACCCCGGCCGGCGCGCCGGGCTCCCGCTCCAACTCGGAAAGTAGCGGGCGGCGGAGGGGAAGGGCCGGCGGTACCTGTCAGCAGTTCGATCTTGTGCCCCAGCACCTTCATCTCCGCGCTGCGGCGTCGGGGAGCGCGCTCGGCCGAGCCGGGAGAGGGGCGCGGGAGGCGACGAGCGGAGCAGCCGGAGAGCCAGGAGCCAGGCAGGCGGAGCTGCCGGGAGCCAGGAGCGCTCTCGCCGCCCCCCCTCGCCGCTCTCCCCCCTCCAAAGCCGGTTAAAAAAATCCACCAATTGCACGACCGCGCACCCCTAAAAGGCGCGCGCCGCCACCTGGTCGGGGTGATCTCCGGGAGGCGGAGGGAGCGCGCGGGCTGGGTGCGGGTGACACTCCCGGCGGCGGCGGGAGGGGGGCCCCCTGCGCCGGTCGCCCGAACAAAGAGGCCTTGCCGCCCGCGTCTCCCCCACCGCGACACCTGGGGGTCCCCGCGTCTGGCTGGGAGGGGGTCCCC